>NC_064616.1:785144592-785448900 GCF_023898315.1 Schistocerca nitens
CTGACTGTAAATCGTGGTCTGGAGAGTTATGTGCCTAGTAAATGGATAAAGGATGGAAAAGACCCACCATAGTTTAATAACGAAATTCGGTGGATGATGAGAAAAAAAAGGTTCAGATGGCACTGAGCGCTATGGGACTTAACTACTGTGATCATCAGTCCCCTAGAACTTAGAACTACTTAAACCTAACTAACCTAAGGACATCACACACATCCATGCCCGAGGCAGGATTCGAACCTGTGACCGTAGTGGTCGCGCGGCTCCAGACTGTAGCGCCTAGAACCGCTCGGCCACTCCGGCCGGCGATGATGAGAAAGCAGGGGCTGTTGCACTCTCGGTTGAAAAGGGAACGCATAAATGACGACAAGCGATGGTTAGTAGAGATTCGTGCGTCTGTGAAAAGACCTATGCGCGAAGCGTACAACTACCACCACAACTTAGAAATATGAGGGTTGAAGGTGACGTTCTTTTCGAGAAACACTATTAAGAAAATTTAGAGAATTGGGTTTTGAAGCGGACTGCCAAATGATTCTACCGCCACCAGCATAAATTGCGCCTAAGGATCACGAAGATACGAGAAATTAGGGCTCATATGGAGACATACAGGCAGTCGTTTTTCCCTCGCTCTATTTGCGATTGTAACAGAAAAGGAAATGACAAGTAGTGGTACAGGGTATCCTCCGCCACGCACCTTGAGGTGGCATGCTGAGTATCGACGTAGATCTAATGTGGGAGTGGGGGTGTGTATGAAGGTCACTTTCGTACGTTTTTCTTGAATAACTCGAAAACTACAGCCTTTAGCGAAAACATATCCCAGTACAAAATTTAACTACATTAAATTTCCTACAAAAATATCCTGTTCTTTTTTTCTGTAGGACTAATAGTTCGCGCATAGGACTAATAGTTCGCGCATAGCCAGCTAGAGAATAGCATTCTCTCTCACGTGGTTTATGAATGCCAGCTATAACATCGTGGGTTGCATAAAACGACGGCGGTAGGGGCAGCGAAATCACCCTGTACATTATATGTACCAGTGGGAGACTGAGTGGCTGGAGTTTAATGGTAATAAGCTGCGGAATGTCAAATTAACAAAGTGGTGGTGGTGGTAACACAAACACCCAGTCCCCGGGCAGAGAAAATCCCCTACCCAATGGCAGTTTTTTAAAATATTTTAAACTTTATCGTCCAACAAGAAATTTGTCTCGGAATTAATAACAGATCCATCTCTTGTATTATTACTCTCTGGTAATGGTCTCAGATTTGCGTGCAATACTCAAGAATCGATGTGTGTGGGTTTTTGTATGTGGCCCCTTTCGTGGATGATTAAAATGCCTTAGGATTCTTCCAGTGAATCCGAGTGGCACTTGCCTTTCTTGGAACTAATTCCACTTCAGGTCTCTTGACCCATAGCGCCAAGTATTCCACTGTTGTTTCTGTTTGCATTGTAATCAAACGATAAAAGAACTTTCTGCCTGTTTATACACAGAGCGTTAGGTTTACTTACGTTTGTCAGCTATTCCTTTTCATGTAAAAAATTAGTTATGTGCCCTGTCTCTAATGACATCGTCGACGGGACATGTAAATTAAATTTTTTATACAATGCTTCATGACCAAAGCAAGCTCTTCAACACTTATATGTCTGTTTCTCAGCTGGTTTTACCGTACTGAATCTGTTTCCAGGAAGCAGGCGTTCAAAAGGACAGATGAAAAATAACTGATTTATCATCTATAAAAAATTAAATGATCCTACGGCATTACTGGCCGGGAGACCACGTCAAGGGTAGTAGCATTTACTGACTGGACGTGATGCGTACCCGTGTCAGCGCGGAAACAACGTGGAACAACTGATACAGTGAATTGTACTCTTCTTTTTAGATGTAATTTGAATGCCTGTTTTGATAATTATTTATATTGAACCTAACTGTTCGTGCTATGAGACTGCAAATGTAACGTGTTTAAATTACTGAAGCTAATTCGATAGTGCGCGTAACAGCAGAAGTCGTACTCTAGAGCCAGTGTGGTAATGAGATAATCTGTTCTTATGGCTTATTGTGCCGTTACGGCATATCATTTGACTGCAGCTCGCAAGCGACAGACGGTGTGAACGCCCGAGCGAATTTGGAGACAACTGCGCAATGGAACAGCAGTTTCCATTTCATCAACAGCGCATTCCTATTATTCCAGTGCCGTGATGGACTGTAGAAGGAATGAAGGTTCTAAATTGCGTCACCGTCGTTCCCCTGACTGCACGATTTGTGGAATCGTACATTGCGCTACTCGGCTCCATTCATTGGTAAAGTTTTGCAAGTGTTCAAAAGGAGGTATGAAGGAATGACTTTGAACGACGTCAGGATGTCTGACGATAGCTTGGAAATGTGATTTATAAACAAGATGTGTAGTTCAACAGAAGAGCAAAAGATAATGAAGCTGCGAGAATACCAATTGTGTTGCTAAATAAGTCGCCCCCATTGCATGTTTATGTACTCATACCTAACTGCAGAAATTGAACTACTACAAAAAATGTGAATCACCGTGAAGGGACTAATTACAGTCGGAACTTGATCTCATACTTCCTGTATTAGGCTGACCAAAAGTCTACGAAGAACTAGATCTGTATCCTCTGACAAACTTCTGCTGACACTTAGTACTTCCTGTAGTTGGTGCCCCCACAGCTTCCTTGTTTGCAAAAATCAGTTTGTACCAGCGTCAGCTGCTATGGAAATACTGTTGCTTAAAGTTTCTGTTCCTACTAATCAACATCATTGCCTCCGCCTCCTCGCTCCTGTTTACTTGCTTGTAGGTATTTAGTAATACAACATGAAGATTTTCATAGCAGCGGTTTTAAAACGTTATTTTCGAATAATACTTAAATTCAAATATACCCGGATCGTTAATTAGTTGCGATTTATTTTATCCTTTTTTTGGAGAGCTTTCTGAATTAGATAGTTGGAATGTTGCTTATATTGCAACCCATACGAGAGCTGCTGTCGGTTATTCAGTTAGTACAGGCTTTGTACTTCGGCTGGCTTGCGGCCTTGACCTTGCATCGTCAGATTTCCATCTCTGTGCGGCAACGAAGGTCTGTCTCACGGTGATTTCAATCGTACGTTTGTTCACACTATTATCTATAGCAGTTGCATTGCACAATGATCTACCACGTACGTCCGGTTCAAAGTAAGATTTGCCAGTTAGATATTGCGAAACTTCCATGTAGCTACTGCCAAAGTCATTGAAGTACCTCGTCATTAATTATCCGATCAACCCATCATATTTTCAGCGTTTGATTTTGACACGACATTTCAAAAGCTTATATTCTATTTTCTGCATTGTTTACTGTCCACGTTTCTTTTCCATATAAAGCTACATGCCAGGCAAATGTCTTGAGACAAGACTTATAGTCGATGTTTAACATAATTCTCTTTTTCCAAAATAGATATTCTGCAATGATAAGTCTGTGCTTTATATCGTCATTACCCATGCCGTCGTCAGTTATTTTCCTGCCCAAGTAGCAAAACTCTTACATTTACATGAAATACATTCGCAGTTCCGGATATGGAAAACCGTTACCTGCGTAATGGAATGACAATGAAAATTTGTGGCGGACCGGGACTCGAACCCGGATTTCCCGCTTCAGGCATTACAGTGTCGTATTTATCCGCCGGCACCGGGCAACCGACTTTCAATTAAAATATCTCCCCTGTACGGGAATATACATAATGAATGTAGTCTTGCCTGGATGGCTTATTGGTAAGACGACCGCTTGTGATAAGCGGCACAAATTTTCACTATCGTCGCTCCATTTTACAGCTGATGGTTGTCCATATTCGCAACTGCGAATACATTTCTGTATTTCATAACTGCTGTAGTCGCCGCACGCTTGCATGTCCGAAGGAACATTGCATCTACTTCTGAAGAACGCAGGCACTGAAATATTGTATCGTTTGCATTTGGCGTCTCATTTCCTAGTGCAGTTCCTCCAGCGTCGCCTGACTTCATTTGATGTTCGTCGTATAACTTCTCAAGACACTTACCTCTTTCCGTTCAACTGGTCTTCCAAGTCATTTGCCATCTATGTCAGAATTGCAATGTCACGGCCAAATCTCAGTGTTTTTATTGCTCCTCCCTGAACTTCAATTTCTCAGTAGTTTCCTGCACAGCACGCCCTACGAGCAAATTGGATAGCATGAGGGAGTAAAACTCTTCTCATTCCTCTCTCAACTACTGCCTCCGTTTTCATGCCCTTTGACTCTTGTTAACTGTAGTCTGGTTTCTGTACAATTTGTAGATATCCTTTCAGTGCACGTATTTTATCTGTGATAACTGCAAAGTTTCAAGGAGTGTATACAGTCAATAATGTCACAAGTCTTCACTAGATCTACAAACGCCATAAATGTGTCTCTTTCTTCAACCTATCTTCTAAGGTATGTCATCATCATATTGCACGTTATTGATAACTGTGTTTAAAATTCTGCTGATGTTTCATTTTGTTACCAGCCTCATGATGTTATAAGATGGAAACTTTTTTGTCTTTTTCCTTTCACGCGTTTCTCAGTCTTGACTTATATAGAGCAACGCAAACAATACAAAACTTGGGTTTCCGCTACCAATCAGATGCAGTGACGGGTAGAGCAACGACTTTGTCAACAAATACGTACAGCGAGACCAAAAAGACAAAATTCGATTCGAAGGTAAACACGATAAATTAGATCGTTTTGTTGTACATTTTTCAGAGAATCGAGTTCCTTTTTTGATTTCCCTGTACTAATTGGGTTACTTTGACAAGATGACAATGAGAAAGAGGGTTGTACGTTAACAATCCTTTAACTTCAGAATTTAGCAATCCTCAGGTAATACACTCCTGGAAATGGAAAAAAGAACACATTGACACCGGTGTGTCAGACCCACCATACTTGCTCCGGACACTGCGAGAGGGCTGTACAAGCAATGATCACACGCACGGCACAGCGGACACACCAGGAACCGCGGTGTTGGCCGTCGAATGGCGCTAGCTGCGCAGCATTTGTGCACCGCCGCCGTCAGTGTCAGCCAGTTTGCCGTGGCATACGGAGCTCCATGGCAGTCTTTAACACTGGTAGCATGCCGCGACAGCGTGGACGTGAACCGTATGTGCAGTTGACGGACTTTGAGCGAGGGCGTATAGTGGGCATGCGGGAGGCCGGGTGGACGTACCGCCGAATTGCTCAACACGTGGGGCGTGAGGTCTCCACAGTACATCGATGTTGTCGCCAGTGGTCGGCGGAAGGTGCACGTGCCCGTCGACCTGGGACCGGACCGCAGCGACGCACGGATGCACGCCAAGACCGTAGGATCCTACGCAGTGCCGTAGGGGACCGCACCGCCACTTCCCAGCAAATTAGGGACACTGTTGCTCCTGGGGTATCGGCGAGGACCATTCGCAACCGTCTCCATGAAGCTGGGCTACGGTCCCGCACACCGTTAGGCCGTCTTCCGCTCACGCCCCAACATCGTGCAGCCCGCCTGCAGTGGTGTCGCGACAGGCGTGAATGGAGGGACGAATGGAGACGTGTCGTCTTCAGCGATGAGAGTCGCTTCTGCCTTGGTGCCAATGATGGTCGTATGCGTGTTTGGCGCCGTGCAGGTGAGCGCCACAATCAGGACTGCATACGACCGAGGCACACAGGGCCAACACCCGGCATCATGGTGTGGGGAGCGATCTCCTACACTGGCCGTACACCACTGGTGATCGTCGAGGGGACACTGAATAGTGCACGGTACATCCAAACCGTCATCGAACCCATCGTTCTACCATTCCTAGACCGGCAAGGGAACTTGCTGTTCCAACAGGACAATGCACGTCCGCATGTATCCCGTGCCACCCAACGTGCTCTAGAAGGTGTAAGTCAACTACCCTGGCCAGCAAGATCTCCGGATCTGTCCCCCATTGAGCATGTTTGGGACTGGATGAAGCGTCGTCTCACGCTGTCTGCACGTCCAGCACGAACGCTGGTCCAACTGAGGCGCCAGGTGGAAATGGCATGGCAAGCCGTTCCACAGGACTACATCCAGCATCTCTACGATCGTCTCCATGGGAGAATAGCAGGCTGCATTGCTGCGAAAGGTGGATATACACTGTACTAGTGCCGACATTGTGCATGCTCTGTTGCCTGTGTCTATGTGCCTGTGGTTCTGTCAGTGTGATCATGTGATGTATCTGACCCCAGGAATGTGTCAATAAAGTTTCCCCTTCCTGGGACAATGAATTCACGGTGTTCTTATTTCAATTTCCAGGAGTGTATAACTTTCTGGCAAATTAAAAGTGTGTGTAACCAGGAATCGGGACCAGAGCTTAATGATTCTGCCAACTAGACGCTAAATCCTAATATGCCCTCTTTCTCTGAGTTCGCATTGTGGTCAGACTGAAAGCTTCAGAGTGCCCGTACATTCCTCCAACGCCTCAGTTGCTTTCCTGCCTATCTTGATGGACTTATACCGTAAGGAGAAAAGATACATCCGCGAATGATTTAGTCAGAGCCCATGAATTCTCTCTAGAATGAACCTTTCGTTACAGTATACACATCACTGTGAAAATGAAACTGACAGGTTATAAATATGTATGGAACAGGGTTTCTTCGCGAGGAGACTCGCTCGCCGCATCTGTAGATGTGTAGCACTCTTTCGTTACACTAGATTACTTAACCATTACTCCATGTGTTCTACATAGATGGATCTCTGGGGTGTGGAAAGAAGTCATGGATGTATATTTTATTAAGTGTAATAAAATGAAGTGATTTGAATTTAGAAAAGCTTACAGTATTATATTGCCAATATTAATTATTTTATGACGTAATCAACTCTCCAGCGTGCAGGATGCAAAATAATGATCACTCATCTGTCTTAGCTATTACTGTTCGAGGACAGATTCGACGAACCAAATACCCCGAACCCATACTAGCGAGCATTGTAGTCCCTTCTTGTTTGGCCGGGTACGTACTTCCATGTGCAAACTGTTGCGCATAACTTAAGTTACTGTAACACCTCGTTACTCTAAACGTCGCCTCCTTAACCTTTAACTAACATAGTAGCAAACATGAGACACTAACACCGTGGTGCGGTCAATCTGACCTCTTAATTACAGGTGGGTGTAATGTTAACAATTTGAATCCCTCTGAAATTCTGTTTTGCGTATGGTAGAGCCTTTAGTAAAATATAAACAAACATGAAAATACAAAACATTCACATTAAATAATTATCGATAAACTGGTATTCAGATATATTTACTGCACATCTCGCAAACTAATACATTTACACGTTTCTCATAAGCTAATAACGAAATTAATGCTTCGATAGATTTTTTATTTCTTCTTGAAGAACTAATTGGTCAAAAAATGCAATGTTTTCAACGTGAAAAACTACCTCATGAAAAATCAGAGCCCTCCAAATCACAATTTTTCACAACAGTGCTTGCAGACCTGGGAACAGCACTGTATGCACATAGGTCTCTTGCGGATGTAGCAAACATACGAAGTCTTCCTTTTCTTGCTGGCTGGGCAGATTCTGCACGTTTTTCTATTCGTAGGACCTAATTCTGCTTCCACTGCTTCTTCTGTTGGAACATCGGGGCCTAAAATCCGGCGGGTCATTAGTCGTAACTCCCGTGAAAGTCGTAGGTTCTGAGCTCGCTTTTGCATATGTTTCAGCGCAAGATACGGGCTATCTCTTTCAGGAAGATACCTCTGTTGACAGGAGCTTCACCTGATCCACTCTTCCGAAGAACATACGCATTTACTGTGCTGATCTCCAATACACACATCGGCCAACGTAGAGTTCATCGACTGCATGAGTATACGGAGCACTTTTTGTCCAGTTCATCGACACCTCCTGTAGTGGCGTTGTAGTATGATATTATTTCTGGTTTCCGAGAAGTGAAATCATCAGCGGGGCTATGATGCGTGGAAGAGACGGGAAGAACCGCTTTGTTTGTGTATGGCACCTGCGAACAGAGTGGTGCCTTGTGTAAAACCGTACAAAGAAGAACCAACTGGTGTATGCTTATTTGGTTGGAAGGCTTGCGGAACCTCTCTCTTATTCGTTTTTAGAGTTCCAACAAAAATCATTCCTATTTTCCTTAACCCTTCTACAGCCTGTATTGAGCTGAACCAGTTGGCAGCAGTAATATTGCGATTACTGCCATAGATTGGTTTACGCAATCGCAACAGGGACTGCGGTGGCATCATCAGTTTATCATTGTCCGGCAAAGTATCGCCATCAGAGCCTTTTCCAGTGTACATATACCCATTATAAAAGTAACTGGTCCTTGCATCACACAAGGACATTATTTTTAAACCGTATTTACCAGGCTTCTTTGGCATGTAGACCACAATTGAGCATTAACACGGAAGGAAACTAGTTGCTCATCTACAGTAGCACATATGCCTAAATTGAAATATTTTTAGAATTTTCCGCAATTTTTCTAAAGAGAAAAGAGGCTGCTGCCATTTTATCAACTTTGAGACACTATTTTCTAGTTCGAAAGTCATCAAACCGTAAGCAGTTCAACAACATTATGAAACGGTTCCTAGACATGATACATTTGAAAATTTCCCGACGTGAATCATCAGTTGCAAATATATAATTTACGTTTTCGTGGTTGGATTTAAAGATAGAAGAATATATCAGAAGTTCTAAAAAAGCCAAAAGTTCATCTAAATCCAAGTTCTAAAGTTCAGCTTTGCTTTCGTCAGAGTACTCCTGCCTCACGCAATCTATTTTAACATTTGTCCGTAGTAGGATGTGATCGAGAACTTTGTCATCAAAATAGAGATGCCATAATGAAACTGGATCTTTTGGATCGCCTGTAGTCAATTTTATGATGATGATGTGGCTAGGAGTTCTAACAGTTCGGATCGGAGGTGCTTTGGCCCATTTATACTGATTCTTGCCATAGAAGTAATTGCTTCTCCGTTGCTCATCACATGGATCACTACTTTCATCAAAGAAATTTTCTGTTGCACTTTGTTCTGACAGTGTCACGCTCGCTCACAATAGGTTCACTTTCTTCAGGATTATCGTCACAGTCACTATCGTCTGATTCCTCCAACCATCTGCTTACAGTTTCCTCAAAGTTTCGGTCTGAAGTGTTCACACGTTGTCTGCTACTTGCGTCAGATCCGTTACCTGTAGAATTACTAGGTTCCGCCATATTTCAAAAGCTGTGAAATGAAATGAAGAGTAATTTGCAGAAAAAATTGCACAAACAACGTAGTGCGGTCAAAATGATTGCGAGCTATTTTCAATAGGACATCTCTCACATTATAGAAGCTCTGGAATAACACCACATGCGTTGCCGGTCCACTCACAACTAACTCGAAGCTCACGAGCCGACGGCTGCAGTAATGGGTAGGGAACGGGCTAAATCGCAATTGTTGACGAAAGCGCGGTCAAGTAGACCGCACCACGTTAGTTCAAGGTTAAGCAATACTTAATTACTCGTAACTGCGAGAGATAGTATCAACGCTGTTCGTCGTGAACTCGTTGCTAAGACAAGTCGTTACTTGCTGAGTAGATAGTTGGTGCAGGAAATTTTTCAAGGAACGAGTTAACTGAAATTTTCAGACGTACACGCTTTCCTGGAACGACGCATTGAGCGAAGAAACAAATGGTATACTTTCTTATGAGACGTCTTGATATTCAGTGGCGACAACAAATATTTCCCTCGTGAGAAGGCAACGGGAATGTATTACCCGTTTAAGGTGTCGGACCAAGGTTTAAATATAACACTAACTAAAGAGAAGCAATTATGAAGCAAACTAAGAAACCATTTGTGCAATAAGTGACAGAAAAAAAAATACCACGATCTACTGTGGGATTGGACTCCGAACTTTTAGGTTTGTAATCTGATGCCCATTAAGACACCGAATCAGATTTCGAGAGTCACACTAAGAAGAGGACAGAGTAAAATGCGGGTATTGAGAGGAAATGTTACGGCGCCTGTTTACTTTGTGGCTTATACACTATCTTAGCAAAATTATCTGGACACCCCTATGCATTTCAGAATTGATCACTAGACGTAACGAGAGAAGAACCCTCCAGTATAAAAGGAGGCGGAAGGATTGTGATGTCAGAAGAGAAATAGTAACAGTCGAATGGGTTGGTCAGTAGAGCTCAGGGACTTCGAACGTGCACTAGTCATTTGATATCAAACTGAGTAACAAATACATCAGCGACATTCGAACCCTCCTAAAGCTGCAAAAGTCGACTGTTGGTGATGTGATTCTGAAGTGGAAATGCGAAAGAGCAGCCGTAGCTAAATCAAGACCAAGCAGACTTAACGTGTCGACGTACAGGAACCGTCGAAGAGTGGTTCCAAAAAAATCGCATGAAATCAGCGGAAGGAATAAGTCGATAGTTCTAAAATGCTACCAGCAGCCCAGGTAGAACATCGACTATGCATAAGGGGTTGAAAACAATGGGGTGTAACGGTCGAGCCGTTCCTCATACACCACACGTTTCTCTAATCAGTGTGAAGTGACGTCGAAATGGTGCAACGAGCGAAGCCACTGGACAGTCGATGACTAGAAACGAGTCATTTGGGGCGATGAACCACACTATATGCTGTGGCAATCCGATGGAAGCGTGTAGGTTTGACAAGCGCCTGTTACACCTTACCTGCAATCATGGGTAGTGCCAACAGTGAAATACGGAGGAGGTAGTACTACAGTATGGGGGTGTTCATCGTGATTATGGTGTCATTCCCTTATCGTGTATAAGCGAAGGCTAAATGAGGAAGGATATGAACACATTTTACAGCTTTGTGTACAGTAGAGGAACATTTTGGACACGATGATTGTATCAGCATGACGATGCACCCTGTCATAAAGCAGCACGTGTGAGGCAATGGTATGTGGCTATAACATTTCTGAAATGGACTGGCCAGCCCAGAGTCTTGACCTGAGTCCAATGCAATGTCTTTGACGTAAATTAGAAGGTCTCCAACCTCTGGTTTCGGTTCTTGTGGAAGGATGGGCTGCTGCTCCTCCACAGACATTCAGACACTGCACTGAAAGTGTATCCAGCGAAGTTCAAGCCATCATAAAGGCGAAATGTGTGCACACCCCTTATAAATGTTCAGTAATAGGTGTCCGGATACTTCTGATGATGAAATGATACACTTCCCATAGACTTTTGTGAAAACATTCGAAACTTGTAATGGGTGATGAAATAAATCTGAAAGTAAATGATGATTTATTGCAGTAAGTTCTTTTTGTCAGTAATGATTTCTACTACCACCACATCAAGGAAGAAATTGTACTTTGGAAATTGATAAAATGTTGACAAACGTGAAACTACATCCACATGGATACTCTGCAAATCACATTTAAGTGCCTTACAGAGGGTTCATCGAACTACTTTCACAATTCTCTATTACTCCAATCGCGTATAGCGCGCGGAGAAAAACTACCACCTATATCTTTCCGTACGAGCTCTGATTTCCCTCATTTTATGAGAAGATTCCGTCACAATGAACAGCACCTTTGTTTTAATGATGTCCAGCCCAAATCCTGTATAATTTCTGTGACACTCTCTCCCATTCGCGATAATACAAAACGTGCTGCCTTTCTTTGAACTTTTTCGATGTACCCCGACAGTCCTATCTGGTAAGGATACCACACCGCGCAGCAGTATTCTAAAAGAGAACGGACAAACGTAGTGGAGGCAGTCTCCTTAGTAAGTCTGTTACATTTTCTAAGTGTCCTTCCAATAAAACGCAGTCTTTGGTTAGGCCGGCCGTTGTGGCCGAGCGATTCTAGGCGCTTCAGTCTGGGACCGCGCGAACGCTACGGTCGCAGGTTCGAATCCTGTCCCGGGCATGGATGTGTGTGCTGTCCTTAGGTTAGTTAGGTTTAAGTAGTTCTACGTTCTAGGGGACTGATGACCTCAGAAGTTAAGTCCCATAGTGCTCAGAGCCATTTGAACCATTAATTTGGAATGAGTGGAAATTGTCTCTCAGGAAGGCGTCTAGTGGATTTTTATCTGCTTTATTGAATGTGACAAACAGTAAGCGTTTGCCACGATAAGGCCTGTGCCAGACATGACAGTGTATTGTGTTTGTTTATTGCAGGGAAGAAGTGCACGAGCACACGGTGCGATGGGGCGCGAGCTTCGAGTTCGTGTGCAAGATGAGCGCCAATGCGTCCACCGGCGTGCTCGACCCCTGCATACTGAGGGTCTCCGTAAGAAAGGTACGTAAAACAGGCTTATTGCTTACCAGCAGTTTCTACTGTGAGTCATAGACTGCTAATTGAGCACACGGTCAGAAATTGTCTCACGCCGTTAAGGTCGTCTGTAACGTGCAGTGTTTTTGTTAGTGTCGGCAGGTGTCTTATCGCGTGGAGTCCCTTGAGTAGCTGCTTGAATAAAGAAGCGGCTGGATCGTAAGGTAGATCTGTGCTGTGACTACCGAAAGAGAAAATGATGACACGACGTACTTAAGTCTTGATGTAACAGCCAACCACGCCAAAGTGGTCCATGCTACCAAGGGGAGGCCGCGACGTTCAGATCACGGATTTACTTTAAACGTTGTACACCTTTGAGTAGTCCAATAGGAAAACACAGCATACAAGTAGTAAGGCGTACTACTTAGGCAATTTCGAGGAAATCGCAAGAGACGTTCTCCGCGTGAAATACGTACTGGTGCGTTGAGACTTACGCAGAAACGGCGGTAGTTACGTGGTTAGCGTTCAAGCTCCGTAATCGGTGGATCGCTGGATCGAGTACCGCTCATTTTTATGTTTTTTTAAATGAATATTTTTTCAACACTGACCATTATTTTGTGTATATGACATTTGAAATGTAATATAAAAAGATACGTTTATTTGCATGAACTTTTATTGTATCTCAGATTGTTTGTGACTGTTTATTAATTTTAATTATTACATCAAATATTATAACTATCAGCGAGTAAACGACCAAACTCTTTGTCTTCTTGAAAATGTATACATGTCGTGATTTACGAAATCGCTTATATCTGCAATCGGGCAAGGTGCCCAGATCCGCTTTGCACTTGGACGCTTCGACCTGCAGACACAAGTGTAAAGGACAAGGGACAAGCTGGGAAGTCCAAGTCAAAAATCGTTAAGTACAGGTGTAAATATCTTTATTCAGTAATACAGTGAGTAAGAACCTGCCAGAATATACTTATAATGTAGTATTAATCGTTGGATGTGCTTTCGACATTGCAAGTTGCAGGATGACCTCTTTCATACAGACACGCGAAATATAAAGTAAAACGGCATCTACTACATCGAATAAATACAGTTGTTCCGCATGCACAGGGAATCTGTAGAGTGCAGCCGGCAATTGTGACGTCATCAATTTTTATATTGGTTTTAATGTCTCCCATATTTTTCCATACCACCATTACTTTTATTTTCCGTTTGTTCACTTCTAATTTCCATAGTTTAAGAGAGTCTGATAGGACTTGTATTCTATTCATTTCTTTTTCGGAGTCTGCAGCTATCACGATGTCATCAGCAAATATTATACATTGTATCCTTCCACCTTTCTCTTTTATTCCCTTTACCTTCTCCTTCATAATCTCAATGATCACATTAAGCAAATCTGGAGATTGGGTACAACCTTGCCCAACTGTTTTTCTAATGCTGGTATCTTTCTTTATCTTATTGACGTTAATTTTTGTGCTTTGGTTCTGTTACAGTTGATTAATCGTTCTTCTATTCTGCCAGACAAGTCCTGTGTTCTTCATAGTTCCAAAGAGTAGCTAAATTGGAACGGGTCTTCTCCAAGATATATGCCTACTTTTCCTTTTATCCTGTTTTTAATCATATCAATAAGTATATTTGAGGTATGTGGTAACAGTGATATTGTTCTATCATCGGTGCAGTCAGCTGCCTTCCCTGTCTTAGGTGTGGCAATGGTTCTCCAGGTGAGAGTCTTCTGGCATGATCTTAATTTTGACGAATGACTGACTCTGAGTGGGTTTTAGACTATCACGCCTTTACTCTCATGGTGGAAAATGCTTCTCGTGAACCTAGTCGCCTGTACATTAATTTGCACGTACAGGGATTTAATCTTGTTGTGGTCAGTCTGTTGCAATGTTACACGATTCGATTTCACACACGTTTCTTTCTAACTTAATATGTAATGGCCAACTGTTGACAAGACTCGGATCATCGGTTTTGTCATATCGTATCTTTTCTGAGTCTCATTATAAAATCTGCCAATTTAAGAGTGGTCAATTATTAGGGGCAGATTACGGGATCAGTTTCCAAATTACGTTCTGCTTCAACGTTACGAATTTCATTAAGGTTTAATCATATTTCGAGTCACTAGTTCCCGTTTCTATGGAAGCAGAAGTATTTTATTTCGTATGCAGATGCTATATAAAATAAAATTTCGATCCCAATGCTTTAGCTTCTTTTTACTTGTGTAAAAGAAGCACATAAACGATTGTTTGGACCGGTGATCAAATCCTTATCCGATCATCCGGGATTAGGTTTTCTGTATTTTTCTTAAATCACTTAAAACAAATGCTGAGAGGGGGGGCCCCTTGAGAAAGGAAACAGTCCACTGTCTTCATCATTCTCCAATCCGAGCTTGTGCTTTCTGAAACGACCTCTTCCTCATCGGGACGTTAAACCGTAATCTGCCTTCCTGTATGCGTTAATCAACTTTTGCATACTTCCCGCACCAGAAGTAATTTTCGACAAGTTGTCCTGTCCTGTGAGGTACACATTATCATTTTAATCTCCTCTTACACACTTTTAGTTACGTTTATTCGATCTGCTATCTATTTACAGAAATTTATTAAGAATTATGAATAAATTTTGTAAAACTGTAATGTGCACTGTTGCTCATAAATTAATTTTACGTATAGTGTTAACGGTAACGCAAAAGCTAATACAAAATTTGCCAGAACGCTCCTGTTTTGTTTGTTAAGGGGCTCAGTGAGTTTCTACCTTCAGCAACACTCCTGAGCTTGCGACATAGACGAAATCGGCGATGCCCTGTTAGTCAGATTTGCTGTCTCTGTTATTTATGTCCAAGGAAACGTCAGCATGAAAGGAGAGGATATGCTAGACGAAGAGGGTTCTCATTAAAATTCAGTGTGCGTCGGCACAGTTTTCCGTGCGACGTATCTGCTTGCATTGGCATGCAGCATGAGTGTAATGTTTATTCATCGCTGTTTAATGCCAGAGGAAGTGTATAATGTTGAACTGCATGAAGTACACAATCGAGTAGCCTGAAGCATCAGGCAATGATCACCACACCAGAAGTTCTCTTGTTCTGTCGCCCTTAAAGATTTGAAAAGTAAATAAAGTTTTTTTTAAAAAAAACATGCTAAGTTAATCAGTAGAAATTTTTGACTTAAGTGTTGGGGTATTTTCACAGTAAAAGAATCTACTTCAAAAGTCGTGATGTCATACGAATGGCTGTAGTAATTGGGAATAGAAATTGCTGCGTTTAAGAGTGCCCAGGAATGTTTTTCATTAAGGGTACAGCTGAAGTTAGTTACTTAAAATTCTGTCTACTACCGTCATTTAACAGAACACACAGGGTGATACAGCTGTCCCTAACTATGGGTTTTATCCAACCCACAATACCTTCAAAAACCAAATGCGAGATTTTCATATTCTCTCGCTCGCTATGAACAAACTATAAGTCCTATAGAAAAAATGAACTGGACATTTTTGTAGAAAGTTTAATGTAGATAAATTTTGTGATGGGATGCGTTTTTGCTGGAGGCCACAGTTTTTGAGTTATTCAAGAAAAACGCGTGTCACCTAGAGGCGTTCCTTTTCATTTCTTCCAAACACTATAAGATTTTGTATCCACAGCTTTTTCTACGCCCTGTTTGCTATACTTTCTAACCGCTGTCATAATTTCCAGGAAACAGTGATACACTCTCAGCTCTCGATGAAGATTCTACTGTAGATTTCCTCGCCTCTCTCCTTTCTTTCACTACACCTCCTGGTGTTAAAGCGACGACTCACAAGCTGGTAAATGTTAGCACTAAGGGGTACAGTGCATAAATCGACAAATCATGCTTGTAAAAATGTTGTGACTTCCCACATGGAGCATCACGTTCCCCAGTGCTCCTTACACCCTTGAGTGTTAACAACTTTCTTTCACGTCAGTTATTCTATCGCACCATCACTTCGTCTGCACAGAAAATCCCAGATCCATACCATGACTATATTCTGTGTGGGATCATCAAAATATAGACCATTTGCACTGAAAATGGTGGGCTGTAGTATTGCCACTACGAACGAAAGTAAATGAAGTTTATTAGACGCTCTAGTAACATTTAAATTCGCTGAGTGCTTTTATTTTCCTTGTAGCTCCTTCGCAAGCACTACTCTCAGCCTCAATATACTACACTTACGCACAAGGGTTCCATCAAATTCTCGCTAATGAGTTAAAGTACTTCCGCTAATGGATTACACCGCTTCGTCTAGATCCTATAGTCCATTCAGGCCAGTGCACTCAGCTAACCACTCGTGAGCCAGCATTTTTCACAAGTCTAGATCTACATAATGCTCTGCAAGCCACCATATGGTGCACGGTGGAGGTTACATTGTACCACTGCTAGTCAATTCCTGTTCCACTGGCAAATGGAGCGAGGGGAAAACTGCTCCCTCTGTGCCCCCGTAGATTCCCAGTACCTCTCATCTTCGCGTCCTAACGTGAGATGTACATTGATGACGTGATCTCTTGTATAGATGAGCTACATTTTACTAGTATTCTCCCAATAAACCAAAGAAGACCATTCGCCTTCCCTAAACTCGATATGTCGTGCTTGTTCCATTTCATGTCACTTTGCAGAGTTATGATTTCATATTTAATCGACGCAATTATGCCAAGCAGCGCACCCCTAATACTGTATTCGGCTATTACATGATTTTTTTCCGTTTTCGTCCGTGTTAACTTACTTTCTTCCACATTTAGAGTATTTAGCACATCAAATAGAAATTCTGTCAGTCGTCTTATACTCTGTCACCCAGCGACGACACTCTCTCGTAGTCTGCAGATTCATCAGCAAACAGTCGCAGACAGTTGCTCACGCTATCAGATTAGTGCTCGTCAAACTGTGACCCGCGGGCCGAATGCGCCCCAATCTAGTATTCATGCGGCCCGAGGTTCTAAGCCGTATTTTATAACAACATGCATCTAACAACTAAAAGCCGAATTCGAAAACGTCAACTAACGTTAAGAGCTTCTGAAGGGAGTAATTTTCCTGCTCAGTAACAACCAAAAATACTAACAGAGAGAGTAGTATCTTTAAATTTCCTTAATTTTAATTTATGTTTATGAAGAAAAACTTACGTGTATCTGAAACCGGTAAAGAATAAATACTTAGCATCTGTGCAACTGTTGGTTGTACCCGACTCCTTCGTCGAATAAAAATTATGGTAGAGGAATAGTAGGCGCGGAAAAAGTTGACCGGTCGCCGCAGAGGGGAAGCTGGGTGCAGGAACGGATAGATTTGTCTTTGCGAGGTGAGAGGAGCAGGAGGGGGAAGGATGTTTTCTTGTTTGTCTTCCAGCCCTGACAGCTGAGGGGAGTGTTTGCCTCGTACCGATCAGCTGCTGCGGATTCGTGAATTCATATTATACAGACGGTCATCTTCAATGTGGTACATTTTCGCAGCAAAGAATATGAAATTAAATTAAAGCTGTTGTTATACGACGTAATGAGTAGAAGAAAAACGACGTGCAAAACATTCAGTTAAGGTTTGTGGTCGTGTTTTATATTGCGCAATCAATTTAAATATAATTATTATTAATCAATTAATCACCCGCTCACACACACAGCACAACACAACTTCGTCGGCCAATTAAGATATCTCAACTTTCAGGTCATTGAGGGTGGCAGCAGTCTGAAACAACAGTTGATTCAAAGTGTTTCAAATGGCGCTGACTTGACGGCCAATGTTTGGGAGCTGTTCGGTAATTTATCGCGCCCTTATTATAGCCAGTCTATTGCGGTATTCGTAACATACAAATGTATGTAGTTTACCAATGAACGGTATATATGTGGCCAGACGTGCCGCCCCACAATGTCATTATTGGATCTTGAGCAAAAACGTTTGACGATTACTGCCTCAGATCGAGTATTTGTATCTAGAACAAGAGCACTCATGTCACACTTCTCTAGGGCACTACTGACAGTATCCTTGTGTCTGACAAACACTCGCCGTCGAAGGCAACCCACTGGTTCTATTACTTGAGATGCCTTCGAACTACTCACATATTTTGGAAACTTTCTTTAACAATCTGCTGTATGACACTACGTCAAACACTTCCCGGAAACCTATGGATATGGAATCTGCCGGTTGCCCTTTACCCATGTTTCTCTTGATACCATGAGAGAAAAGGGAAAGCTAAGCCTCACACGAGCGATGCTTTCTAGATCCGTGCTGATTTGTGGGCAGAAGGAAATTTGTTGTACTCGGACTTGACGTATGTACAAATTTTCGGCAGGAAATCGTCGTTTGGATAGTGATCTGGAATTTTGTGGGTCCTTTTTTTTTTTTTACCCTTCTTGTATACAAGAATCACCTGCGCCTTTTTGCAGTCGCTTTGGACTTGTGCTCTGGGCGAAAGATCGGCAATAAATGTGAGCTAAGTGGCCAATGCCGACGAGTATTCACTAGATCACTCTTCATAGCACAACCTCCGCCACGCCAACAACAAAGCTCTCATTCAAGAGCTTATCAGGGCATGTCTTGAAGATTGCTTCCTTTACCAAAATTCACCTCGAGTCAGAACTTAGTTTGCGAGTGAATATCGCAGTTGACCCTGGTCCCACTGTTGATTTTAAAAAAATGGTCAAATGTGTGTGAAATCTTATGGGACTTAACAGCTAAGGTCATCAGTCCCTAAGCTTACACACTACTTAATCTAAATTACCCTAAGGACAAACACACACACACCCATGCCCGAGGGAGGACTCGAACCTCCGCCGGGACCAGCCGCACAGGCCATGACTGCAGTGCCTTAGGCCGCTCGGTTAATTCCGCGCGGCTGTTGATTTTAGCTTCTGAAATTTGTTGCTGCTCCATTGTGGAATTCAATCCTGCGGCCTTAAAGTTCCATGCACACGCTTTACAACTAAGCCAATTTGCGAATACACCTTCCATTGCACTTTCTAAATATATTTAACGTCAGCGAATCTGAAATAAACCTCAGGGAAATGTTTCGTCAGCATGTTCAGGTTTCGAGCAACAAAAGACGAGTGACATGTACGAGAAATAAGGTATCTTTAACACTGGCAGTTCATAGACATCTGGCTGCCCTACTCCAGAATACAGGATTTTCGTTGCTAACAAATGTAAATGTCGTGTGACTAGGGCCTGCCGTCGATGGGGATGAAATAATAATAATGATTAGGACAACACAACACCCAGTCCCTGCCCGGAGAAAATCTCCGACCCAGCCGGGAATCGAACCCAGGGCCTTAGGATAGACATTCTGTCGCGCTGACCACTCCGCTACTGGGGGCGGACGCTAGCAAATAAAACCCTGTTTATCGAAACTCCATTTAAAAAATGTTTACTCGATAGTATGCACCGGAGACACGCCGTTTTCTTTAGTTATTGTTAGAAATCTGATCACTGCTGTCGGTTTCCTCGTACGAGCGACTTTTAAGTCATTTCAGCCTGACACAGAATAATTCCTATAACTGTGACATTCAGTGATAAATCTGAGTCTTGCAGAGCACCGGAAAATATCGGATACAAAGAAAGGCACAGAAGGAACTAGACGGGTGCTGCAAATTTGTGCACTGGTGTTACACCTCAAGGGTACGACCCATTATGTCCACACACGTCTGCATTTGTTCTTTGGATTGTTCAAAAAATTTGTGTGCATCGTGTTCGATGAGGCTACGTATGAGGTTAGCAGTTTGGATATTCCCGCCGATCGCAAGAACACTCTTATTGACAGAAGGGATAGATGTTGATGAAACGTAACACAGCGTAAGGATAAATTAAAGACTCAAAAATAGTAAAGCTCTAATATGATACAATACGTAGTTTCTATGTAATACAAGCAGAATCGATTATTTAATGTGTGGAAATCACCATTAGTTTTCCAATAACGTCATTAAACAGTGAAGTTGAGAACTACAAACTGTGCAAGCAAAGATTGCATTGAAGTTCCTTTATCCCATACTGCAGTTAAGAGTTCTCCATGTGCCACTGTTACGTTCGAAACTTCATTGTTTTCTTTGAGAAGTGCTATTAGTAACGTTGTTTGGCTTGGGGTGAGGGCAGATCAATCGGGAAATACTATTAGTAATGTTGTTTTGCTTTTGGTGAGGAGCCGATGAATCGAATAAGTCCCGCCTTATAGAAGCCCGAGACTCGCAGTAGGTTTTCTAGCATGGGGAGCTTTTAGTGCTCTCGTCTGCCGCTCTTCATTAACTTAGTTTTATTGCGAGAGCACCCTAGTAACATCTCACTCCTCAGACAGCTTTCTGGCAGTACGAAGCACCAAGTCTGTCTACAGAGCGAGCTGCTACTAACGGAACAGTGCACACTGTTCGTTGATTGAACAATTCTCTTTACAGCTATAAAATAAATATTGCCCTCGTTGCTTTGCCATAATAACGAAAATGATAGTATTGCGATGTCTGCCGATAGGAACAACAGTGCGTCTTTGTGACAAATAACATGTCTATAGGGCGAAACTATTGGTAAATAAAGATTCTGCTGGTTTTTTAAGTTGATCGTATTGAACTGAATGCAGTTTGATGTGACGGGCTATAGAAGTGAACGTCTGAATTCGATTATACACTGTCAAAATCGGGGTCCGCTGCGAGAAGTGCAGGAAGAGTGTGAGTGAGGTCCTGAAAGACGCCGACAGGGATGTAGAACCATGCCGACTGCAGTGCCGTGGCCTCCTCCGCTAGGATTCCCGGTTGACGATCCGTGGAAGTACAGCCCGATCGCGGTGGGTCCACAGATTTTTGATTGGTTTTAAATCCAAGGAGCTTGATGGTCAGGGAAGTACAGTAAACTTATTCTGGTGCTCTTCGAACCACACAATTACACTGCGAGCTTTGTGACACGTTGCATTGTCCTGCTGATAGGTGCCACATGCCTAGGAGAAACAAACTGAGTGCAAGGGTGGTAATGGTCCCTGAGAATAGATGCATACATGTGTTGATCCACTGCGCCTTCCAGAATGACAAGATCACCCAGGCAATGCTACGAAACCATTCCCCACATCATAACTCTCCTTCCTCCTGCCGAAACTCTTCTGATGATCGAACGGCCATCTGTCCGATGGAGCATAAATCATGATTCATCTGGAAAGGCCAGCTGTCGCCACGCGGTGGATGTCCACTTGCGAAGTTGATGTACAAATTCTGGCTTTCGTCGCCGGTGAACAGCAGCAAGCATTGGTGCATGAACAATGCGCCTACTGTGGAGACCCATACGCAGCATCTTTTGCCGAACGGTTATTGAGGAGACACTTTTGGTAGCCCCTTGGTTCATTTGTGCGTTCAGTTGCTCAACAGCTGCATGTCTATTTGCCCGTACATATCTTCGGAGCCGTCGTTCACCCCTGTCAGCTATGATCCATGATGCACCACATTTCCCTCGGCGCCGGTTTTGGATAGCTGCATTTTGCCATGCACGGAATACTACAACCACAGTGGCACACGAACAGTTTAGAAATTGAACAGTTTCTGAAATGGTTTCACCCTTGACCTGAAAGCCAATGATCACGCCCTTTTGGACGTCGGATAAATCGCTCCATTTTCGCGTTATTACAAAGACTGCACTGTTTTCCGCGTCCCGCCGATACGCTTCATATGCCCTCCACTGCTAGTGCTGCCACCTGCCGTCTGTGAGAGTTGTAATTGAACCTTGACATCGAACACAGGCGGTGGTGGTGATAATGTGACTGGAACGTGTAGTATTCAAAGTTACGTAATTAATATTGGGGTTGAGTAATCCCAGTGGCCGGCCGCGGTGGTCTAGCGGTTCTAGGCGCTCAGTCAGGAACCGCGCGACTGCTACGCTCGCAGGTTCGAATCCTGCCTCGGGCATGGATGTGTGTGATGTCCTTAGGTTGGTTAGGTTTAAGTAGTTCTAAGTTCTAGGGGACTTATGACCACAGATGTTGAGTCCCATAGTGCTCAGAGCCATTTGAACCATTTTTTTAATCCCAGTGAATATAACACTCGTTCCTAGTGGAGATACGACGGTACTGATTGACCTTCAAGCTCTGAGAGTATCCAGACAGCAGCCCAGTGTTGCCGGAAGTTACAGATATAATGTAAAAGGCCACGAGCGGTTGATGTGGAGCCGAAGTTGGGTGGGCGGATATTAGAATCATATTCTGTTTGCTTCGTCTTTTTCGTATTCCTCCTCATCCTTCAAATCCTCCTTCACGATCTTTTTTGCCCTCCTGCTTCTCTCGCTGTCGTCGTCCACATTCTGTTACAGAAAAGATGATAGTGATGGACTCACGATCATACAATTATTGTAAAAGGATTTTAGTTTCGCATCGCCAATCTGAAACATGACTCGCGAAAGACAGTATGTTTCGATGAATTTAGATTACCGCCGATTGTGCCTCTGATTGTTTTCCATGAACAATCTGCTGTGACAGAACGACCTGTTTACCTAGCCCCATTGTCTTTGTGTACCACTGATCAACTAATTGAGGCATTTATTTAAAAATGAGTGTTATTTTAGGCATTCCAGCGTTACTCAACTGAAGGATGATACGAAAACTGCCCATTTTGTTTGCTTTCTTAACTTTTCCTGATGTGATTAATAGAAGTTTTGTTTTTGGTGGCAGACATACAATTCCATTTGTATGCTCTCCTCACACAGACAAAAAGATTAGGTCAGTTGTAGAACCCTTTCATATATATAGTGTGTGTGTGTGTGTGTGTGTGTGTGTGTGTGTGTGTGTGTGTGTTTTTTTTTTTTTTTTTTCACATCTCCTCGTAAACCGATAGATCGATTTCAACCAAATTTGGTACATATGCTACTTACTACCTAAGAAGTAATGTGGGAGCAAGAATTGCCTAGGTTCCATGGGGGTTGGAGTGAAATGCATTGGAATCCTTGACATCTAGTCTGCCCTGCACGACGTGTGAGCTATGTGGGTAGTATCTGAATGCATTCCAGGGCTGGGCACAGCTGGGCAGGGAGGGGAAAGTGAAAGAACGGTGAGAGGGGGGAGGATAGGATGAGATGGTCAGAGAGAGGGCGGAGGAGCCGTACACAACTATGGGGAAGGAGGTGGACAGAGAGATATGGAGAGGACGAGGTGGACAGAGGGAGAAATAGGGAGGTGAAACCATCTGTAATAGTCTAGTATCGTGCATAAAAATGAAATTCCTAACCTGGCTGGAAACGCTGGAACAGCCCTGCTCGGTTGTTTACTTCAGTGTAGTACGTTATGATGTATATTCATCTAAATGAAAAGCTTGGTATAGTTGCAAGTGTGTGTGTGTGTGTGTGTGTGTGTGTGTGTTTTATTTAGCGGTTTGTACTAGACGCATGGTTTTCAGTGCTTGTATAGTCAGTGATAAAATACACTACACAGTACATCAGTGAAGGATGCTGAATAACATGAAAGAGATCAAGTATAGAATACAATGAAGTACTATAACAAAACATAACATCGCACCATATAAAATGCGTAACTTGAATTTTCGTATTCTGACGTTCAGATTGGTAATCCATTCTAGGCAGGACGGCGTGGCGTTGAAGAGGTCTGCCAGGCTACGTAAACATAGAAATAGTGCTAGTCATCTGAAGCGAATTGCTTAGTATATGACTGTTAAGCAGCACTAACTTCAATGTGGCTTCGAGAAGAGAGTTGAGTTCCTTCATGACTCACTAAATGGTCCTGACTGAAACTACAATAATCGCAACATATTGCACATCCTCTTCAGAAATTTCAGCTGCTTGTAGCTGTCACGGAGTAAAAGGACTACAATTTGAGTTTAGCCATGTTGCTGCTGAAGTGTTCGTAGGAACATCTTCACTGGTCCCCCACCTGCTACTAAATACATGTGTATGGTGGTGGGAAATGGTTCAAAATGCGCTGAGCACTATGGGACTTAACTTCTGAGGTCATCAGTCCCCTAGGACTTAGAACAACTTAAACCTAACTAACCTAAGGACATCACACACATCCATGCCCGAGGCAGGATTCGAACCTGCGACCGTAGCAGTCGCGCTGTTGCAGATTGTAGCGCCTAAAACCGCTCGGCCACCCCGGCCGGCATGGTGGTGGAAGGACATGACTTCGACCTGTGTAACCGCTCGGAGGTAACGGATGCTAATGATATCACTTGAAATTCGTAGCAGTCCACGTGTCTGAGTGAGTGTCATCCTAGGTGTAAATTGAAGTTGTGTATCCCTGCATCCCCTGCAGCATGATACCAGATTGTTCAGCAGTATGCTCGTACACGTACATTTACAGACGACTCCCTTTGCGGCGTTATTATTCAGACACCCTTAGCTGCTATGAGTTGTTACTCTCGGAAACGATCTCCGTATTTAGAACATCCATTTTAGTTTGCGTCAATATCCATCAATGTTGTACGCACGGGCGCGAAATGTTTACCCGACGTCGTCGATGGGTTTCAGATGCTTTCTCAACCACGTTTTAATCCATACTTTTTGAAGCCCATCGCTATCTGCGAAAGTCTTCACATCTTGATATTCATCCAGTTTTGGAAACCAGTGCGTCAGGTGTTCAGAAAACGGCACTGTACGATGGCAGTGTCAAACCTTACCCTTTGAAGAACTGAACAAGGTTCTGTCAGGAACGTGCAACGCGCGATACCTTATATCAACAATGTTCTGAGCGACGATTCTTAGCGTTTTTCAAGGTGCTCATTGTTAGTTTAACATCTGTCGGTTGGGATATTTCCTTAAATTTTTCTGCTCTATTTCACTACTTGACCGGGGGTGCCGTCTTACTCCTTATTTCTCCTTTAACATCACATCCTCCGTCTCGATATTCACTGCACCATTGACAAGTTTTACACAAATATAACTTTTGTAACTTAACATGAACAGAAATGGGTTACGTTAACGTACCAGAAGTTGCCTTTATTGAGAACAGAAAAGAAATAATACGAATTTCACATTTGGTGAAAATTTGAACACGACGAAGCCGTTACAGTAGCACTTTTCTAACATAACACTATGGCTTTGTTACACATGTACATTCACATACTCAATATTCCTTCGGTGTACTTCAGGCGCTATACACTTGTAAGATGATGTGTGACAAATTGTTTCCGACAATATCCATGCCTTCTTCGCACCATATGTTTACCAGTTGGTAGTACCAGCAAACTGTGATATTTGCATGCTGGTGAACGATATCCTTGCAACACGTCCAACGTGCCATCCCCTTGTTCTTCTTGTAGATCGTGGTCGACTACAAAACACTGATTTCGTGCCAGTAAATAAGTTGAATCTGCTCAAAAGTGTCGTTGATTTATTATAAATTTTAGTCGTATGTGGAAAATTTGCTGTTTTTTGATAGTCTGTTATTGCTCCTACAGCACGTTGAAACAGTGGAGGACTCATCTTAGTTGCTCTTTTGTATAATTTATCGTTTCTTCCTTAAACTAAAATGTGCCTAGATTTTCAGCAAAAATACATGCTGTTGGCAATGAATTTAGTTACATTTTTAATTTTTTCCTCTTTTTTATATTTGCTTTTTATTTTATGTCATCGACATTCTGAGACAGTAAGAAGTCAAGTCATAGTTTCGACAAACAGAATCGAGGATGACAGGTATAGAAAGACAGAAGACCGGTGGTCTGTATTTAGTGTGTCACAAGATCCGCTTTTCGCTTGCATTGAAGAGCTAGGTATAAGAGGCTAAGTTTCGTTTAAGGGAAACTTCCTTGCAAATAGTGTTAGTATATGCGACATAGTCATTTTATAGCTCCTTCAGTAGGTACTTGAAACTGTGTGGTGGCGGTTAAAGCCCACTGACTCGCATTTGTTCCGTCAGTTATCGCACCGCGCAGACAACGCCAGCAGAGCTAACGACCAGCTATTGAACGACCGGTAACGAGTTCAACCCACCGTTTCCGAGCGGAGGTGCCCCAGGCGCCGAGTGTCAATAACCGAGCGTGCTCATTGTCTTCAGAAGAAGTGCGACTGTGCGCAAAGTCAGCACCTAAGCAGCTAAACAAAATATGCAGACAACGACATCTGCAGGTGGCAAATACGTCGTGGAACATATCTGTGTGCATTGTTGTACTTACGAACTGCTGCTCTATTAGGGAGACTTCAACTAAAACACGTGGCAAAGAACTTCACACAGAATACACTTCCTCGTTCACGCGTAAGCTTGCCGACTCGGATGATTCCTGTTACTATGCATTTTTTGGTTTTCGACGTTGTACGTTCCATAGCAATCAGTAAATGAAACAAAACAAAACAAAACAAAACAAAAATTCGGAGATTGAATTGAAATCCATGGAGAAGAAATAAAAACTTTGAGGTTCGGCGATGACATTGTAATTCTGTCAGAGAAAGCAAAGGACCTGGAAGAACAGCTGAACGGAATTGACCGTGTCTTGAAAGGAGGATATAAGATGAACGTCAACAAAAGCAAAACGAGAATATTGGAATGTAGTCAAATTAAATCAGGTGATACTGCGGGAATCAGATTACGAAATAAGACGCTTAAAGTAGTAAATGAGTTTTGCTATTTGGGGAGCAAAATAACTGATGATGGTCGAAGTAGAGAGGATATAAAATGTAGGCTGGCAATGGCAAGGAAAGCGTTTCTGAAGAAGAGAAATTTGTTAACATCGAGTATAGATTGAAGTGTCAGGAAGTCGTTTCTGAAAGTATTTTTATGGAAAGTAGCCATGTAGGGAAGTGAAACATGTTCGATAAATAGTTTAGACAAGAAGAGAATAGAAGATTTCGAAGAATGCTGAAGAATAGATGGTTAGATCACATAACTAATGAGGAGGCATTGAATAGAATTGGGGAGGAGTTAGTGGCACAACTTGACTAGAAGAAGGGATCGGTTGGTAGGGCATATTCTGAGGCATCAAGGATCACCAATTTAGTATTGGAGGGCACCGTGGAGAGTAAAAATCGTAGAGGTAGACCAAGAGAGGAATACGCTAAACAGATTCAGAAAGATGTAGGTTGCAGTAGGTACTGGGAGATGAAGAGGCTTGTACAGGATAGAGTAGCATGGAGAGCTACATGAAACCAGTCTCTGGGCTGAAGGCCACAACACACAACGTTCCATAGGCTATAAATGAAGAACTGAGTTTCTCGGGAATAGTTATCCCAGTAATGAAGTTGTACGTTGTACAGTCTCGTTCCCGACGGATAAGAAAACAAATGAATGGCAATTCCATATGACATTTCTGCGAAGGGGGTTGGTGGTGAAAGGCAGTAGATACATTTTCGCTGTAGTTTTCACACCGACTGACAGGACCTCCACTCCCATAAGAACTCAATGGCCACCAAATACACTCCTGGAAATGGAAAAAAGAACACATTGACACCGGTGTGTCAGACCCACCATACTTGCTCCGGACACTGCGAGAGGGCTGTACAAGCAATGATCACACGCACGGCACAGCGGACACACCAGGAACCGCGGTGTTGGCCGTCGAATGGCGCTACTGCGCAGCATTTGTGCACCGCCGCAGTCAGTGTCAGCCAGTTTGCCGTGGCATACGGAGCTCCATGGCAGTCTTTAACACTGGTAGCATGCCGCGACAGCGTGGACGTGAACCGTATGTGCAGTTGACGGACTTTGAGCGAGGGCGTATAGTGGGCATGCGGGAGGCCGGGTGGACGTACCGCCGAATTGCTCAACACGTGGGGCGTGAGGTCTCCACTGTACATCGATGTTGTCGCCAGTGGTCGGCGGAAGGTGCACGTGCCCGTCGACCTGGGACCGGACCGCAGCGACGCACGCCAAGACCGTAGGATCCTACGCAGTGCCGTAGGGGACCGCACCGCCACTTCCCAGCAAATTAGGGACACTGTTGCTCCTGGGGTATCGGCGAGGACCATTCGCAACCGTCTCCCTGAAGCTGGGCTACGGTCCCGCACACCGTTAGGCCGTCTTCCGCTCACGCCCCAACATCGTGCAGCCCGCCTCCAGTGGTGTCGCGACAGGCGTGAATGGAGGGACGAATGGAGACGTGTCGTCTTCAGCGATGAGAGTCGCTTCTGCCTTGGTGCCAATGATGGTCGTATGCGTGTTTGGCGCCGTGCAGGTGAGCGCCACAATCAGGACTGCATACGACCGAGGCACACAGGGCCAACACCCGGCATCATGGTGTGGGGAGCGATCTCCTACACTGGCCGTACACCACTGGTGATCGTCGAGGGGACACTGAATAGTGCACGGTACATCCAAACCGTCATCGAACCCATCGTTCTACCATTCCTAGACCGGCAAGGGAACTTGCTGTTCCAACAGGACAATGGTTCAAAAAAATGGTTCAAATGGCTCTGAGCACTATGCGACTTAACTTCTGAGGTCATCAGTCGCCTAGAACTTAGAACTAATTAAACCTAAGGACATCACACACATCCATGCCCGAGGCAGGATTCGAACCTGCGACCGTAGCGGTCACGCGGTTCCAGACTGAAGCGCCTTTAACCGCACGGCCACACCGGCCGGCAACAACAGGACAATGCACGTCCGCATGTATCCCGTGCCACCCAACGTGCTCTAGAAGGTGTAAGTCAACTACCCTGGCCAGCAAGATCTCCGGATCTGTCCCCCATTGAGCATGTTTGGGACTGGATGAAGCGTCGTCTCACGCGGTCTGCACGTCCAGCACGAACGCTGGTCCAACTGAGGCGCCAGGTGGAAATGGCATGGCAAGCCGTTCCACAGGACTACATCCAGCATCTCTACGATCGTCTCCATGGGAGAATAGCAGCCTGCATTGCTGCGAAAGGTGGATATACACTGTACTAGTGCCGACATTGTGCATGCTCTGTTGCCTGTGTCTATGTGCCTGTGGTTCTGTCAGTGTGATCATGTGATGTATCTGACCCCAGGAATGTGTCAATAAAGTTTCCCCTTCCTGGGACAATGAATTCACGGTGTTCTTATTTCAATTTCCAGGAGTGTATTTATGAAAGTTGCCATACTTAGATTTGCGCAGTAAAGTGAGAGGGTGCACGTAGGTATTAACGGAAGAACATTGGTATACTACTTAAATCCCATATCAGAGGCTGGATGAAAGAAGTGTCTTTAAAGTGGTAACTTTCTAGCAAATCGTTATAAGTTGTTTCACTGAAAGAGACAGCGCAGTTTTTATAATTGTGGGGGCAACAGGCTTTAATTCACCATGTGGAAACTTACATTGGGATTTAAGGGGTCTATATAAATCACTTAAAATCAATAACGGGATATTTCCTTCAAAATGGTGGCAGCCGATTTCTTGCTCCATTCTTAAACTACAGAAGTTTTGCTCCGTCCCTAACGTTCGATCGACATGGACGAAGCTTACGTTAGCCTTTCCTTTGCGAAAGTGCAACATGAGTACCTCAAAAGTAACCTGAGCGGGGCGGCAAATTGGATTAGACTCCGGTATGTGAGGGAGGGGTGGAATGCAAATCCCTGTCCAGTTACCTTAAGTTAGGTTTTCTGTAGTTCCCGTGAATCGAGTAAGGCACAGGTTGGAATCGTTGCTTTTAAACGGGACGTACCCGGTTTCCTTCGTCTTGCTCCGTCTTTAATGACCTTGTCGTCGACGGCGCATTAAACTCTTACGTTCCTGTTTTCTTTAAACGGTGAACCTCGTGTGTAAAATAAATGTCTTAGCTTCCAAAAATGGTTAAAACAGTCAAAAAAATTGTCGTGTTTAAAATAATTCACTTATCTTTTTGGTGTTCATTTTGATATTATAAACATTACCTTTAAGTACAACTATAGCAGCCTGTCGTGAATAAACAAAGTTCCAGGTGGCGACAATGCGCTTGTTTTCTTTATCCTAAATATAGAAACAGTTACGTCGTTTGAAACTACAAAACCGCTCTAGAATATATGCGCACTGGAGAAAAAGAGGAAAAAAGAAACTAATCAGTCTCAGGAGACAGAACGCTGATACCTTGTAATATCGTATCGAGCCTTAATAATGGCCTCATTTTGGCGAGGAAGAGAACCCACAAGTCACTTCACTTCTGCAGGTGAAGCATTCATCATTGAATGAATCCCGCAGAGTTACCAAATTGCGGGTATGTTGGGTGGTACGTTCATACTATTTTCAGAATAGTCACTGACATTTTGTATGTGATGAAGATGGGATGATTTAGCGGGCCAGTGGAGGTGCGATAAGCTGCTTGGTTTAACGAAGAACGTAACGGTGCTGCCCGGTGAACCTGGGTGTCGTCACCTTGGATGATGAGCGCATCAACAGAACACTCACTCACTCACTCATTCATTCATGCATAGTGTGGCAAAAGAAATGTGTTTGGATGCGAACATCAGAAACTGTGGACTAAACACCAATCCTGAGATCTTCAAAGTGCTGATGGGGAGTTTCTGATACATAATAGTGCTCCTCCTGAGAGTTCACATACCCTGATAGGCTGAACCAGGCCTCATTTGAAGAAATGAGAAACTGAAGAAGCTCGCCTTTTGTTCACTAAATCACAGTGAGGAATTTTGTCGAATGGCTTCCTGAAATCAAGGAACAAAAAAATGGTTCAAATGGCTCTGAGCACTATGGGACTTAACTTCTGAGGTCATCAGTCCCCTAGAACTTAGAACTACTTAAACCTAACTATCCTAAGGACCTCACACACATCCATGCTCGAGGCAGGATTCGAACCTGCGACCGTAGCGGTCGCGCGGTTCCAGACTAGCGCCTAGAACCGCTCGGCCACCCCGGCCGGCAATCATGGAACACTGCATCAGCCTGGGTGTTGTCTAAGGCGGTCTGGATCTAATCGACGAACAGAGAGAGCTGTGTTTCAGAAGATCTCTGTTTATGAAATCCGGCTTTTTTCTTCTAGAGGAGATTTTCGTTCCCCATCAAAGTCATAATTCGTGTGCATAAAGCATGTTTCAAGATTCTGCAACAGATTGACTTCAGTGGTATAGGTCTAAAAGTATAAAAGTACGTACAAGGGTACGACGACCCTTCATGAAAACGGCCGTGACATGGGTTTTTCTCCGGGTAGCTTTCGTTCAACGTACGACAAACTGCCGCTGGAGGGGGAAGAAATTCTTTCGCATAATCTCTGTAGAGCTTCAAAGGTATCTCGTCCGGTCCAGTTGCCTTATCACTATTGAGCAGTTTTAATTGATTTTCTATTCCGCAATCGATTATGTCAATATCTGTCATTTCAGCACGATGATTGAAAGAAAGAACCGTATTACGATTTTCTACGGTGAAACAATTTCAGAACACCGAATATATTATTTTGTCCTATATCACCAACTGCCTCCGTGTCAGTACGGTCACTGAGCGAATCAATAGACTGCTTCGATACACTTACTGACTTTAGGTAAGACCAAAACTTCTTAGGATTTTTATTCAGATCGTTGGACAGAATTTTATTTTCAGATTCAACTGATGCTGCTCATATTGTTCTCATTTTGGCAGTATTCAGATTTTGGTTGTCTACTAGACTTTGACTTCTCGTAAATCGAAGATGAAACTCAGTTTGCTTTCGCCACAACTTTCCTAACATGGCTGTTGAACAACGGTGGGTTTTTCCATACCTCACAACTTTACTCGGCACATACTTGGCTAAGGCATACTGTACAATCCTTTTGAGTTTTATCCATTTGTTTTCCACACTTCGCCCTCAGAGCTGAATATTTGATAGTGACTACGTAGATGCTCGGAAAATGTTATCTTGTCACTATTGCTAACCAGAAAGATTTCCCGACCTTTTTTTAATATTCCTTGTAATACCTCTAGCCATTCATGCTGTCACAGCCTTATGATCACTGATGTTCTCCTCAGCGTTAATTGGAAAAGTTCAGGTTTGTTAGTTACTAGGTGGTCTAAGACACTGCGACACGCTTCGGTTCTCTATCTGCTCGAAGTACTTTTCGGACGAAACATTCAGAACAATCTTTCACAAATCCCGTTGTATAATAATAGTTTGAATTCAGTGCGTGTCTCATTCTGTAGCTTTCACGTTGAAGTCTCTCCTTATTAGCTGTTCCCGAAGCCCCCTGCCACTACAACACCTGACCCATGTATTCTATAAAAGTATACGATTGCCGTGTTTGACCCACTTTTGCTGCTTAACTTCGCTCAAATTATTTCAGATTTGGAATCTTTAATTACAGGACTAGATACTACAGAATTCTTTGCGGCAATAAATGCGCCGCCACCGCAGGCGCCTAGCCTATCCGTGAAATATGCATTCCATTCTGAATTGACGATTTCATTTCCGGTTTCAACCGACGTCCTTTCCGTAATACCATGGGGACATTATTAGACTACTTTTATTAAGCGAGATTACTCGTAATTCTGGGGCCTTACCATGTATGGTCCTGCAATTTCTTAATAACGCATGAACGTTTTCCCTTCCATTTCTGTAAGGTCGACAGTCCTCTGAGTGTAATATAGCGTGTGTGTATTACAGTTCGGCAGATACTTCATCATTGTCTCTAAGCATTAGTTCCTAAGACATAAAAAAAATATGCGGACTACACGCGTTTTGATACCCGGATTGCTGCTTCCTGCATATATTGACCAATTGAGGGGGGGGGGGGCTATAATTCTCTACCCCATAGCGTTTGTAGCGTTTGTCGAGAAATTCGCATCAGAGATCGTCGCAGAACCACTGGTTTAGAACTTACTCTCAGCTCAAAACCAGAGGTCCATAGTAGACTGTGGGTTGGATGCTGCATATAGTGAGCCGTGTTTGCACCCCTCGTGGCTGCAGCGATCCAGCGAAACCCCCTAAAGGAACCGAGGATGGTCTCAGAACCCATGCAGCCAGCGTTATTCGTGCCGACAAGAGCCGCTACTTGCAGCGTGTTGCAGCCAGTGCGTTCAGTAGCCGCCGGCAGAACAGCTTTGATATCTTGGACGAGACATCTCTGCAAGCGTACCGAGCACACACTGGACATCTTCCCGATTTGCCATGTGCTAAACCTGAAGAGTTCCACTACTCGGTTCACGTTGGAGCTTCCAGTGACCAACAGACCCACCATCTGTGTGTGTGTGTGTGTGTGTGTGTGTGTGTGTGTGTGTGTGTGTGTGTGTCAGACAGTGCATCACGGTGTAGGGTTTGTGTGTTATCAAGAGTGTGTAGTACCCCATATCCGCTGTTAACGAGTCAGGGTGGCAGCCGGAAGGCCAGTTCCCACTTTCGCCACACAACTGCCCATCACTCGTCCTCGAGGGGGGACAAACTGTTCATATGACACGAATTGGAAGACCCAACTACATTGGGGTTACCTGGGGATTCCCACGGCGCCAGAAGTGTTGCAGGTTTCGCCATTGGTGCCCCAAAGTCGCCACAGTTCAGGACAGCAGCCTGCACTCTGTCGACCGTGGCCAACGCAGCTTGTAGTTTCTGGTCAGTGACCAATTCACTTTGTCTCTGCTCATAATAAACACAGTCCCCATCCATTTCATATTATGTAAAAACTATATAAAATCACGAAGAAATTTACCAACCAATTAGTCAGGGACTGGATGAGAAAAAACAGTCTGCAACGGTTACAGGATTAAAGTAAATAAACCAATATTAGTGCTTGTAGAGGTGGGAAACTGCTCTAGAGTTGACTCACTCTGTTAACAACCGAAAAATATGCAAAACTCTCACAACAAAATAAATAACCCTGTTAAAAACTGGTAAAAGAAGTTACTAACCACCCCTACTGCTCATCTAAACGGCCGACCATCTCGGCGAGAGGAGGTCATTTTCGCCAGGTTGCTGATTGGGCATTGCCGGTTTTGCCACCGCTACCTGCTATCCGGTGACCCCGCCTCGCAGTGCCCTTGTGGTCATGCATTGACAGTGCGCCATGTTTTATTGTCGTGTCCCCGTGTTAATCAATCTCGTGTTGTCCTGTCTCTGCCATCTACCTTACTGGAAATTTTAGCTGATGACGCTCGAGCAGCTGCTCGTGTTCTTCGTTTTATTACTTTGACGGACTTGTCCAAAGACATCTAACTCTTTTAATTATTTTATCTGCGTCCTTGTCAGAACTTTCTGGTGTCCTTCCCCCCCCCCCCCCCCCCCTTACGTTTTACCAGATTATATGTGCACTTCCACTTGTGACTGGGCGCTAATGACCTTAGTAGTTGAGCTACCTAAAACCCCACACACACATCTAAACGGTATGTACAAACTGAGCTGCCAACGCTAAGCTCCCTATTACGAGTGGTGCTCTACTGCGTGTTTGATTCAACGGGGCTTGTAACCTCTTACTGTGCAGCCAATGGGGAATCTGTTGCGGCTCTGTTATGGTAGGCTTACAAGCGAATGCGGAACAGGATGGTAATGGATGACATGTGAAACAAGTGTACAGCAAATAATCGATCGAACACTTTGGGCGCGTTATCCTGCTTTCTCAGAAAATGTTTATCTCGACAGAAACAACAACTAAACAAAATTAATTCACCAGCAACTTTGTCCATTACGAAATATCATTGAGATTACAATCATGCGTCTGGATTTGAATCGGACAATTGCATTAGAATCAGATGCAATAAACAAAACCCTTGATTACAAAAAAGCAGAATTTAGAATTGATAATGGTGGTAGAGTAGACATGACTGCTGAAGCTCCTTCTTCATAAAAAATCCAAATGGCAAAAAGAGATGTTGGGCATAACGAAGAAATAGCTGATATAATTGCGGACACGACATGTCCGTGAACTGAATGGTTCTCAAAAGTAAAGGATAAATACTGTCACGAAAATTACAAATAATGCTAAGATATTAGAACTAGGTGGAAGGATACTCTCCAGAGATGATGTAAAAAAAAATGGTCACAGATAGAATAGGGCGATTTCATTAGCAGTGCGACCTAATTTGTATCCATGTATTATGCGCAGATTTACTGAGAATTTGAGAGGTGGCATGAGCCCCCTCTCATATTTCTATCTTACGATTTTCCTCTCTAATTGCATGCGGTGAAAAGTTGCTATTCCTTCACACACGGACTTCCCACGCAGCATCTCTCGTCACCCAGGTGGTGTGCTGACAGGCGGGCTCTGCTGATCTTGAAAGGGTAAGCCGACGGGTGTGAGGGAGTCGAGTGAATGCTTTCCAGACGCCGACATTGTCAAAAGACACGCCCGCAGGGGCCTGAAGTAGCAGCTGGGCTAGAGGTTCCGTTACTTCGCAGAAACTTAGCGAAAACACTTTCTGGCGGGCTACCAGCGAGACGTGGGAATGACTTGTGTTCCCAAGCAGCCTTGGCGCGCAAATTCCCGCGTTTTCTGCCGTGTAGTAACTGTCATTGGCTTGCTCAGGGCATAGCTCCGTGACGTAGCAAAATCGGCGCAGAAATTGGCGCCAAGAATCTCCATTGGTGGAATGGTAGTGCTCCGGCAATAGAGTGGAATTTTCCGCCGGTTTTCGAGTTGCTGATTGGAACGATTAACCACGGCCACTGTCGTGGGGGCGGGAATGTTCTGTGTTCGGTTTGTATGGGTGCTCTTGTGAGGAGTCGGCTCTCGCCTTTCGGTCGGAGTAGGTTACAAGACTGAGCTCTCGCTGCTCTGGACAGCCTGCCTTCCGTTGGCTGTCTAATATACTTTTATTTAATTGTAACTGTTTGACGAAGTTGCTGAAGTTTCGACTTCAACGTAACTTTCCGAGTACAGTTGGCAATTGAGCGTTCTGCGTACAAGCGGCCTATGTTGTCTGTCTTGAGCAGTTTTGCCTAAAGTTGACTGTATCGGAGTTACTGTGTGACTTCGCTTGTTAAAATCAATCACTGTACCATCAGTGATTGTGTGGTGAGCCTTCTTCGTCTCCCTCAGAGGCGCATTTGTATTGCTAGGAAGTCTTTTGTCTGGAACAACCAGACCAGGATAATTAGTTTCGGGCTATACTCGCGACATTATCATCACCACGACGGGACGTCAAAGCAACCAGCCATCGCCTCCGGTACGCCAGATCGTGTTCTTGCAGTTAAGAAGACAGTTTGGTAATGTATGTCCGCAGCACCGGCAGATAGGGATTTTCCTAGGTGATAATCAGAGCTAAGCAGAGCGCGCCTTTTCGTCTTTCGCTAACTTTGTTCTGTCTTGGGTGTTCATTGTCTGAATTCTCACTACTGTAGCAGCAATTAATGTTGGGTTGGCTGTGTGTCTCTCTTAAGACTTGAGTTGCAAGGAATTGGCTCCACTTACCACTTCGTCATAAATGTCACAATCTAGTTTAGGGACAACTTCACCTTCACAGCATTTATTTGAGTATCCAATTTGAGCCAATGTGATGTATTGTAAATGTTTCATGTGTTTTTGTTTATTATTTTGAGTTATAATAAATCATATTGTTATTTTGGACAGAACTTTCATTCTGTTAATCGGTAGAGCAACCCTATCATTTCTCACTACGTTAATGAAACTTTCCTTTATTTAACTTATTTATCAAATGAAATTATTGCAGGTGCCAAACTCTTTTCTACTCCACTTGAAGGGTCGATTACAGGCAGTTCGCGTTTCTTTTTAATCCATGTGCAACAGCAAAAGTCGGAGTTAGAATAGGGGGGGCTTGGAGCATCATTTACATATGTAGATTCTAGAAGAATTTAGTATTAAATACACTGCTAGCCCCGGCACCTCGCAAATTAACAATGAAATTTACATAAAACTTGTATGTTGCTGTTGCTGTTTTCATCTTCAATTTAAGCAACAGATATTGCATTGTAGGGCATGATCTTATCTAGAGAAATTATTCCGTCTTCCTGAGGAGTACCGGTGGTGACTTAAGCGATTTTTACAATACTTCATGTAAGATGTGTGTGATTCACAACAGTTCTGTATCTTTGTTTCACTGTTTGTACAAAATCTTGCGTTATTTCTTTTGAAATAACGGTAAGTTTCCCTCTTTTAGGATTTGGATGGTTATCAAGAGCTAAAGAATTGTTGATATATAAATCGTAATTTTTTGCGCTTGGAGTGGAATACGTGAGCAAAAAGTCCAGCGTCCGCCAAGGCGATTTTTGGAAGCCTCCCTAACTTTACAATTTGGTTGGTGATTGCAACCATGTATGACGCGAAATAAGTCTCACAGTTATTCATCATAAGAGATCCGAACACTACAAGCGTGACTAGTTGCGAAAGTGGATTGCATTAATGTTTGGTAATGCGGAGGGTGTTGCCCTCACCACTAGAGCTAAACCTCGTGCGAAAACGTAGTAACGGCTCTGTCTTGTATTCATCAGTATTGACGAAAGCCGATGAAACAGACCGGTGCCGTTTACTCGGAGCAGATTTTTGTGGGCCTTCGATTGAGAACGGCTGCTGGTCTCTGCGTCACACAGCTGATGATTTGTGAGCAATGCAGCCATTAGCGTTATCTGCAATCGCCTGGGCCGCGCTTTTTGCTGCAGGCCATTCGTATGCTTGCCTGGCGGCGGCTTACTGTAAAACTGATACATAGCGGACTGCTGGTCATTATTTGCGCCAGTCCGCGCCTGACACATGAGCGTTGCGGCCATTACTGTTATCTTTAACGACAGCGCGCCGGTCCCGGAGTGACGTGCTTTTTCTCATGCAGCCGTGTAAAAGTGCTTATCTGTTCTCGCTTGCCGTTCTCCCTGCAGTGTCCGTCATAAAGTAACAACTCTGTTTCGTGCTTAAATAGAATGTCAGAACGCATTATTCATAAACCGCTCTGAGAGAGTAACAGGACACGATCGTGGGCTGTCTTTACAGTCGAGTTAGGTATTGGAATCCCGATCATATTGGAATGTAATTCTAGTAGAAATGGTTTCTTATGTGGTTAATGTTTTGTTAAATTTCTGCGTTCCTGGACTGGAACCACGATCCGCTCAGTAATTGGCCAAAAGCTTTTTAATATTGCTTCCAGGGAATTCAGGAAGAATACAACCTACAGACACTATGTGGCAAACGTTGACAGACACACCGTTGAAAGTCCAAGCGCAGACACAATGGGCCAGCGTCATAGATGTGAGAGCGAACAGATGTGTTTGTAGATGCCCTAGTTCAGGCATCTACACATATAAAAAAAAGTCCCGTGATGTGTTTTTGTGATCTGTATGTTATGAAAGATTTCAGGAGCTAGTATGGGGTTTTGATACCGTTTTCAATAATAGACTCATTCCCGTGGAAGGTTTATGTTCAAATGGTTCAAATGGCTCTGAGCACTATGGGACTCAACTGCTGTGGTCATTAGTCCCCTAGAACTTAGAACTACTTAAACCTAACTAACCTAAGGACATCACACACATCCATGCCCGAGGCAGGATTCGAACCTGCGACCGTAGCAGTCGCACGGGAAGGTTTATGTATAAAATGGTTCAAATGGCTCTGAGCACTATGGGACTTAACATCTGAGGCCATCAGTCCCCTAGGACTTAGAACTACTTAAACCTAACTAACCTAAGGACATCACACACATCCATGCCCGGGGCAGGATTCGAACCTGCGACTGTAGCGGTCGCTCGGTTCCAGACTGAAGCGCCTAGAACCGCTCGGCCACACCGGCCGGCGTTTATGTATATGATTTATTACCACTATCCGAGAGAAGTCGTCTGGCTGTAGATAGAAGCGGAGTGGGTACGAGTGTAACGTTGAGGGTTGCATACAGCATAAATCTAGGGGCCACTGTTATTGCTATATCGGCTTCCCTGCTTCCCATGGTAGTTCTTTGAGTGAGTCTGAGAATGGTGGTACTGCAGTCGCTTGCTACTCATCTTTCCGTTCTCTCTTACTGAAGCATGCGGCAGTGAGCCTAGTCCTGGCATCACGGAAGTTGACTGCTCGATTATGCTGTTGTAAAGTAGCACCAACAGGACGACATGACTGATTGTCGGGATCAGATGGCCTCTAACGAAACGGTTCTTTTATGAGATACTCGAGGATGTAAGACGAAAATTAAGTGATGGAGCGTCTTCTATTCCAAATCTGCTCCATTAGAGGAAAAGTGACGTCTGGAAAAAGTTCGGTGCTATAGTCCATGCTTCAGACGAAAAATATACAAAGCTCGTCCAACGCAAACAGAGTGGTTGTATTCTTGTTTAATGCACCTTCACCATGAAAAAAACGTATGTGCTCCGTCAAACGAAAACTGGGCACCGAACAACGTCACTGTTATGTTCGTGTGACCAAATGGCGCGCTATTTATGTATTCTTCTGTTCACGGAAACCTGCGCTGATGAGCTAATAGTGAGTTCTGTAGCTTATCATCCATTTCTGTAGCTTTTTCTAACGCTATTGTAAATTTCATTAATTAATCACAACAAACTTTATGCTTGTGTCCTGCTTTCTTGTACTGTCGTCACATACCCTTTTAACACGTTGAAAGTGTGTGTACGTAAACATAACAGTTAGGAATTCTCTGAACAGAGATTACATATTGAAATAAATTTACAGCAGTCTCCGAAAAAATGTATTTGCAAGTTTGCAACAGTCGTTTATTTTATAGTGGTTTGATTGGGGGAAAGCGTAAGCGTTAGGGCGTAATGAATTTACCAAGTTTACCTGCCTGAAAATGGAGTTACATGGGGCGTTCTCCGTAGCCATGCTGAGCGTAGCAAAATTTCCGAGCGCAGTTAGGTTTTGTCGACATTCCAGAATTAAATACAAATGTGGCATCTTCTAAGCTGCCTATTTCACAGTTTGGTATCGCTGTACGTAAAATAATGGAAAGGGGGGGGGGAGGAGGAGGAGGATGAGGATTGCAGAAGACTAGCTCCGAAGGACTCCAGAGGACTGGACTTTACAAAGATTTTATATTTAGTAAAGAAAACAGGCCGCGCTGACTGATTGGTTTTAGGCACTCCTGACCGGAACCGCCGACTGCTACGGTCGCAGGTTCGAATCCTGCCTAAGGCATAGATGTGTGTGATGTCCTTAGGTTAGTTAGCTTTAAGTAGTTGTAATTCTAGAGGGACTGATGACCTCAGGTGTTAAGTTCCACAGTGCTCAGAGGCATTTGAACCGGACTAGTATTGTGTAACCCAGGCTTATCCAAGAATGGCGGGCGCAAGGCAGTGTCGCTAGTGGCGGCATAGGAGCAAAGGAGACCGCACAGCACTGTTTTGCGCTGGACTGTCCCGCGGTCACATCCAACGTAAATAAAATAACACACTAAGCGCAGCTCTGTAAAAGTGCTCGATGAGCGGTGAAACAAGAAAACCATTTACTGTTTAGGTAACAATTAGTGTTCGTGTGGCAGAATTACTACGCAAAGCTTTAGAAAGCAATATCCAAAACGAGAATCGAAGAACAACTTAGTAGTTTCGTGACCCACAGGTTGATTCTATATGGCATTGCTCATGCATACTCGTCACATGTACAGTAGGAGCCGGCCGGTGTGGCCGTGCGGTTAAAGGCGCTTCAGTCTGGAACCGCGTGACCGCTACGGTCGCAGGTTCGAATCCTGCCTCGGGCATGGTTGTGTGTGATGTCCTTAGGTTAGTTAGGTTTAATTAGTTCTAAGTTCTAGGCGACTGATGACCTCCGAAGTTAAGTCGCATAGTGCTCAGAGCCATTTAAACCATTTTATTTGTACAGTAGGCGCCTTCTGAAAGAGATATCAATATCGTAAGTGAAAAGTTTCATAAATATTACATTTTTGAAATAATTTTACGTAAGGAATGTAGAGTCTCCTCTTACTGTTGGTAGTTACAAGTAAATATTTCTTGTTGTACTTCGTGCTACAGCTTTTTGTATCCCTTTTCAGCGTGTAGATATTGGATACTCAGCTGTTTTGTACGCAGTAATTTCAATTGATAAGTTTGAAAACTTGTTAAAAAAGTAGAATTAAGGCTTAGTAGAAATCCTTGGACAGGACAGGAGATATGGAATTTAATTAATGAAAGGAGAAAATATAAAAAAATCAGCAAACGAAGCAGTCACGAGGAAATACAGAAGTCAAAAAAAAAAAAAAACTGAAAATGACAGAAAATGCCAAGTGGGTGATTATGAACGGCTAGACAACGAATGCAAGGCTTTAGGAAAATGCATGGCTAGGAGAAAGATAGATGCTGCGATGGGCGTGAAAGGAAAATAGTAGTTGTTACTCAGACTATACGCTGAACAAACAGTAAAGGAAACCTTGAGGATTGCTGATGACGTAGTTACTCTATCAGAGGCGAAAAAGGACCTGGAAGAGCAGCGGAAGATAATGCGTAGTGTCTTGAACAGAGACGTTGTGATGAACATAAACGAAAGTAAAACAAGGGGAATGTAGTCGAATTAAATGAGTGAGGCTCAGGGAATTACATTAGGAGATAAGAGTCAAAGTAGTAGATGAGTTTTGCTATTTCGACGAAAAAGATGGTCGAAGTAGAGAAAATATACAGAATCTAATGGGTATAAGTGCAGGTATTTCTCTTAGTGACCGAGGACGGTGTACTGAATAACATTACATCAGGATTTACATTATTTGCAGACTAATAATTCCAGTCATTACAAGTCACATGTTTTAGAGTGGTTAGTACCTCCAAGTACATGTGGTAATAGCAAGCTATTAATGCTTATTTTCACCTGGGTAGCAGGTCAGGCGTTGAAGTGTGGACTTGAGAACGAAAAACGGCCATTCTATACTTCGTGCCGTAGTCCATTTAGTAGTGTAGTTACGGCCGTGCATAAAACATCAGGTCACATAGCTTGTGACGTGTTTGTGGGAAGACTATTCGACACAGAGAAACATAACCAACGTACTGGTGTGTGACCGTACTAAGATAGCACGTATAAAAATAAATGCACTTACGCCCGTTACACCTGTATAATGCAGACTGGTTATAGCAAGGAAAGCATTACTGTGAAACAGGGATTTGTTAACACCTAATATAAATAAACGTTAGGAAGTCTTTTTCCTAAAGCACTTGTCTAGAGTGTAACCTTGCACGAAAGTGAAACGAGGACAGTGAGCGGTTTAGGCACAAACAGCATAAAAACCTTTGAAAGGTGGTGCTACCGAAGAATACTGAATATTAAACTGATAGACGGAATAGCTAATGAGAAGGTACGGAATCGAATTCGGGGGAAAAAAGAGATGTATGGCACTACTTGATTAATTGAAATGATTGGGTGAAAGGGTACATTATAAAGCATCAAGGAATAGTCAGTTTGGGTAATGGGGTGAAATTTAGGAAGGGCTAAAAGTTTTAGAGGGAAACCTGAACAGGAGTACAATAAGCAGGTTGAAATGGAGGTAGATCGCAGTAGTTATTCGGAGATGTAGGAGCTTGCACAGGTTAGAATAGCATAGAGCTGCAGCACACCAATCTCTGGACTGAAGATGACAGACAGTAGTCGAGTGGAGGAACGTTAAAGGCGTCACTGCAGTAGGATATGGAGTAACGAGAAGTTCGCGTCTAAAGTCGTTACGTGTATTTCTTCTTCTTTATTGGCCCCTAAACGAAATATTCACGGTGATAGTGACAAATGTTTATGTAAGCTATTGTAGTAGTTTCTCTTTCTGGGTATGAATTACAGTTGATCAGAAATATGTCGTGCATTTCTTCTGGCCTTTAATTTCGTAAAAGTCACGTTTAAAAAGGCACCGTTACCACCATTACGGGATAGCGTTATGTTTTGACAGGCTTAAACGTCTCTTTGTTTACGTCACTATCGCTTTCGGGAGGTTTTAGCTATCAGTAAGCATTAAATATTCAGTGAGAACGTCTAATTCTGCTGAAATATACTCTTCATAGCCGTCTTCCGCAGACGATCTTCTTGCATTTCGGCTATCTAGGCATGCATCATGAACCATCGCATGTCGCAGAAGCACATTGTTGAGTTGAACGACGGAGGGAAGGGAAACCGGCCGTGTTCTGTTCAAAGAAAGCATTACAGCATTCACCGTAAACGATTTAGGGAAACAACATGTAACGTAAATCTTGATGGGTGAAGGTAGTTCGAACCTTGCACCTGCCGAATTCGAATCCGCTGCCTCACCCCAGTTGATTCTAACAAAGGAAACTCCCCATCGCACCCTCCTCGGATTTGAAGGTAACATGGCACAGCGGATAGCCCGTTAAAAATTAAACACAGAGCCACAGTGTCGTGCTTATTTGGTCACGGTGTTGGACTACGAAGTGGGATATCCTTGTTCAAATCTCGCTTGTGACCCATTTTTTCGCAAAATTATGAACTGCCCGTCCAGCCATTGATGTGTCTGCTTTCTTTCTGTATTGTTGGCAAGTCTCATACTACACATTGGTCGTAGAATACGAGTCATGCGGTAAGAGTATATTACCGTCACAAGTAAAAGTGATGAATAGTAAGAGCATGCGAGATACCGCATAGACCTTACACAAAAAATAAAACACACAAACGGACGTGAACTACGTTACAACAAAGGAATTAGAGAATCAAAATTTCCAAAAGGGTACGCAAGAGCCGTAACATGTACTTGCGTAGAACGAATAGGAGGTGCGTACGTCTGAAGGTCCTTTCCTTACACCTCTCTGTTGCAAACGGACGTTACACCACAACACAGACACATATCTGAATACTGCGAACAGACACGTCAATGACCAGACGGACGGTTCATAATTTTGTGGAAAAAAAAGTGGCGTCACAGAGGTTTGAAGACGGTTCTCCCACTTAGCAGTCCATCACCGTAAATACTTAACCACGACCTCTTGGCCCTTCCAGCTCGCTCGATATTGCACATGTAGAGCTTGGACGGTTCACTGCTTCTATTTTCTTTCTTTTTTCACACTTCAGTACATCATCTTCCTGTTTTGATGCTTAATTTGTGTTCAGTTGTTGGCGGCCTGTCCAGTGGGCCATCTTAACACTAAATCTGAGAGGGGTGCGGTGGGTAATTTCCCTTCTAAGTCCCACTCTACCACCAGAGCCTCTGTTACTTTGTTTGTGTTCGCCCCGATAGCTGAGTGGTCAGCGTGACGGATTGTCGTCCTACGAGCCCGGGTTCGATTCCCGACTGGGTCGGGGATTTTCTCCGCTCAGGGACTGGGTGTTGTCTTCATCATTTCAACCCCATCCGGCGCGCAGGTCGCCCAATGTGGCGTCGAATGTAATAAGACCTGCACCAAGACGGCCGGCCCTGCCCCGTAAGGGGCCTCCCGGCCAGTGACGCCAAACGCTCATTTCCATTTCCACACCTTGTTTGTGGGCCAAAGTAACAAGAGAGAATATGAGTTGACCACAGCCTTCAAGTTCAAAAGACAAGTGACGCATACACTTCGCAGGTCAACAGTTCTGCTCATTTTTCGCGCGATTATAGTACATACTTGATGTGACCAATGCTGATTTGGTATGATGAGCTTCTGAAGTATTTTGGAGAAATCGGGTATCAAATTTCTTTCTTTCGAATGACTTAAGAGAGTGGCATGCAGTGTAGAAGTCAGCCTGTACCGTTTTCAAATCAAGCTAATTTAAATATGGTTGAATCTACATTTTAACAATAACAACCACTCACACGCATCATGGATAAAATGAAATGACTTTCTTTCCTAATGCTCCACTTAATACTTGTATCGTTATAAAGAATCATGTTTCTTCAGAAATGAACAGTAATAGTAATTTCCAACGACAGACCGATTTCAATCACGATCGGGCATCGAAGTAATTCGATGGTGAAAGTTGCAAATTTGTGCCGGACCGGTATTCGAACCCTGATCACTAACTTAACGCGAGCGGTTGCCTTAACCGCATCGGACATCCGACACGCTTCCCATCCTATTCAGTTTCTCAACTTGTCACACGCTCGTGGCGTCCACTATCCATTTACCTACTTGGTCGCAGCGTGTCCTGTATTCCCGCAAGAGGCACGGATCCTGTTGTGCTCCACCCTCGTGTTATCAAAGTTGTCATGCCTGCATGTATATTTATTGTAGCTGTAAAGTTTCTGTCGTGTCAGACAAGTCCGACAGAACAGGCGGACACACACACACACAATAAATAAATAAATAAATAAATAAATATATATATATATATATATATATATATATATATATATATATATATATATGATAGTCATAATGGTACCTTTCGTGGTGAGGTATAACCAAGATATAAAAAGAAATCGTGATGAAATGACAATTTTGCGACAGATTCATGTACATGTTGTAGTGAAGTCATATGGACATATACTTGCTTTGAGTAACGTATATTGTATTTGCAGTACGCTCATGAAAATATCACGAAATAAACCTTCATTTCATCACGATTCCTTAAGAGGTTTCATGACTCTAAAGCCGTACTCAAACTGGACGAATTAGCTAACGTTGACGTGGAGCTGTACGCCTTTTGTGACGTCGCTTCCTGTTATATCACGTTGAACAGACATTGCCTCGCGTGAAAAATGAAATAATTTCCGCGATATTTCGGCAACGTCCTAAGGAAGTTTGAACCAATAAGGGAAAAGGACACTCTTTGAGCCACAAGCAGAATTTTGAAGACACCATATTGTAATTTTACCTTTCAGCTGAAGCCCATATTTGGTGGGTTTTATATTACAACGTACATCCTACAAATATGTGCCGTTTTTAGGCTCTAGCACATAGAGGATGATCTCGCAAAGGCCTCATTATTGCTACGATTTGTTGTAATAAAATGTGGGGAAACGTCAAATAGCTGGCTAATGTGTTTCATATTCAGTCATTTTCATATTATAACGCGCCTGTTACGGAAGTTCGCCGTCTGAACATTGAAAATTAATCATAAATGCGTCTTTCCTGATAGATCTTATTATAATTAAATGTTATTAACTAACATATCAACAGTTTGAGGCTTCAGAAGGCGGTAACATAAAATACAAAGTCCTTTGTTGTAGCAGTGCAGCGTAGTGTAGTTGGTAGAAGCGCAGAGTTAAGAAACGAAGTATAGCGCGTTCTCGTTTTCTAACAGGTGAGTGAGTTCGTCCGATTTTTTGAAGCTTTATAAGCTGATGTCCGTAATGACTGGACATGGCACTTCCTTTTTATATTATAACATGGTCACGGACATTGAAGTTTTTATTTATGGGTAATACAGTCCGATCAACTAGCATATGAACAAGGGAGATAATGTGCGGTTTAATAGAGTTAACGTAGCAATATTACGCGCTTCCATGGTTTGCGAGCTAAATACAGGCGACATTTACCGCTGGAGAGCGCTACAGTAGCAAATCGCGTTAACTAGCATGTCTCATGTCACGTGGACGCTTTATCTCGAGAGGTTGAATTTCACCTCCACAGCAACGTCAGCCGTCTCGTCCTGTGTGAGGTCGGCACAACGCAGCACGGGCGGACTTCTGGTCTGCCGCCTTAGCCAGGTGCGCCTAACTCTACTTCTCACGGATCGCACTCTCGTATCGGTACGTCATTAAAAAAAGTTGGCCAAATTTAGATTCTCGATCCCTCGAAAACGCTTGTCAAACGCTTCACATTTGTTGATATGAATATGTACTACAACCGTGGAAAAGTGAGCGAAACTAAATTGCCTGCTGGGTCTGCACTTCCCTTCCGAGCAGAAGTTCGTACACTGAAGCGCGGAAGAAGCTGGTGTAGGTATGCGTATTCAAATACAGAGATATGAAAACAGGCATAATGCGGCGCTACGGTCGGCAACAACTGTATACGACAACAAGTGTCTGGCGCAGTTGTTAGAACGGTTACTGCTGCTACAGTGGCATGTTATCAAGATTTAAGTGAGATTGAACGTGGTGTTATAGTCGGCGCACGAGTGACGGGACACACCATCTCCGAGGTAGCGAGGAAGTGGGGATTTTCCCGTACGACCATTTCACGAGTGTACCGTGAATATCTGGCATCAGGTAAAACGTCAAATCTTCGACATAGTTGCGGCTTGAAAAAGATCCTACAAGAATGGGACCAAAGACGGCAGAAGAGAATCGTTCAACTTGACAGAAGCATTTCCGTAACACTGGCGTGATGATCAAACCTACCAGTAACAAATCTAGCAGCCCGCCTCTGAATTGCTTCTATGTCCTCCCTCAATCCGACCTGATAGGGATCCCAAACGCTCGAGCAGTACTCGAGAATGGGTCGTATTAGTGTTTTATAAGCGGTCTCCTTTACAAGTGAACCACGTCTTCCCAAAATTCTACCAATGAACCGAAAACGAATATCCGCCTCCCCCACAACTACCATTACATGCTTGTCCCACTTCATATCGCTCTGCAATGTTGCGCCCAAATATTTAATCGACGTGACTGTGTCAAACGCTACACTACTAGTGGAGTATTCAAACATTACGGGATTCTTTTTCCTATTCATCTGCATTAATTTGCATTTATCTATATTTAGAGTTACCTGTCATTCTACATCCGCTCGATACAATTTGAAATGAGACTAGCCGGCCGAGGTGGCCGAGCGGTTCTAAGGGCTACAGTCTGGAACCGCGCGACCTCTACGGTCGCAGGTTCGAATCCTGCCTTTGGCATGGATGTGGGTGATGTCCTTAGGTTAGTTAGGTTTAAGTAGTTCTAAGTCTAGGGGACTGACGACCTCAGAAGTCCCATAATGCTCAGAGCCATTTGAACCATTTTGAAATGAGACTCGTCCGAGCAGGCAACATGTTTCCAGTCATCAACAGTCCAATGTCGGTGTTGACGGGCCCAGGCGATGCGTAAACCTTTGTGTCGTGCAGTCATCAAGGGTACAAGAGCGGGCCTTCGGCTCCGAAAGCCCATATCGATGATGATGTTTCGTTGAATGGTTCGCACGCTGACACTTGTTGAAACCTTCAGCAATTTTCAGAAACTCGGGTGGGAGTCTCTGGAGGAAAGGAGGCGTTCTTTTCGTGAATCGCTACTGAGGAAATTTATAGAACCAGCATTTGAGGCTGACGGCAGTACAATTTTACTGCCGCCAACTTATATTTCGCGGAAAGACAACAAAGATAAGAGAGATTAGTTATTTATTTCAAGTTTCTGCTACCAGTCATTTTTTATTTTATGCTTAATCTAACTTAATGCAACGAGTTTCGAACATGTTTTGTTGATTTTCAAGAGTTTGTACATACATACATACATACATACATCGAGAAATGTTACTTAAAAATAAACAGTTTTAAACTAATCTAGCACACTTTTTACTGTGGCTGCTGTGGTGGCATTTGGGGGAAAGGAGGGGGCAGTGTATATCTAGAAATCGAAGTTAGTGATGTCTTCTGCTGGTTTTCTTCTTTGTTGTTGACTATGTATATCACAGGAGTTACAGCTTCTTGCTGCTTCGCTTTTATCACTGGTGTAATGGCGGAGCTGTTGATTGACATTACACTATTCCTCATTATATTTGCACTTGAAATAAATAATTTTCCCACACAGTCGCGGTTACAAACATAGCCATTATGGCTGAAAATAATAAAGAGAGATTAGGGCTCGTACAGAGGAATATAGGCAGTCGTTTTTCCCTCGTTCTGTTTGGGAGTGGAATAGGGAGAGAAGATGCTAGTTGTGGTACGAGGTACCCTCCGCCACGCACCGTATGGTGGATTGCGGAGTATGTATGTAGATCTACGTGTGCGTACTAAACTGGTGATCCCGTGATGCCTTGGGATGAATACATGGACCCTGCATGTCAGCAAGGGAGCTGTTTAAGCTTGTGGAGGCTCTGTAATGGTTGGGCGTGTGCAGTTGGAGTGATGTGGGACCCCTGATACGTCTCTGACAGGTGAGACGCACGTAAGCATTCTGTCTGATCACTTGCATCCATTCGCCGGCCGCGGTGGTCTCGCGGTTCTAGGCGCGCAGTCCGGAACCGTGCGACTGCTACGGTCGCAGGTTCGAATCCTGCCTCGGGCATGGATGTGTGTGATGTCCTTAGGTTAGTTAGGTTTAACTAGTTCTAAGTTCTAGGGGACTGATAACCACAGCAGTTGAGTCCCATAGTGCTCAGAGCCATTTTTGAACTTGCATCCATTCATATCCATTGTGCATTTCGACGGACTCGGGCAATTCTAGCAGGAAAATGCGACACCCCATACGTCCAGAATTGCTACAGGGTGGCTCCAGGAACACTCTTCTGAGTTTAAACACTTCCGCTGGCAACCAAATTCTCCAGACATGAACATTATTGAGCATATCTGCAATGCATTGCAACGTATTGTTCAGAAAAGATCTCCACCCCCTGGTACTCTTGCCGAATTATGGACAGCCCTCCAGGATTCATGGTGTCAATTCTCTCCAGCAGTATTTCAGACATTAGTCGAGTTCACTCCGTCGTGTTGCGGCACTCCTGCGTGCTCGCGGGGGCCCTACACCATATTGGACAGGTGTACCAGTTTCTTTGGCTCTTCAGTGTATTATTCAGATATACACTGTCCAATTACTTTATTGTGGCCCCTGCCAAACGCCTGAATAATCACCTTTTGCAGCATAGACCGCTACGAGACGTGCAAGAAGACTGTTAATGAGGTTCTGGAAGGTCCGGACCAGGATGCGGAGCCATGCAAACTCCAGTGCCGTATCCATGGCGCGAAGTGCCGGTTTTGGATAGCGCCAATTGGCCGTGCGCGTTATTCTTTACCCACGGCAGCACGCAAACAGTTCACGGACTTAGCAGTTTCGGAAATGCTTCAACCATTGTTCCGAAAGCCAATGATCATGCCCTTTTGGCCGCGCGGGGTAACAGCAGTTTGGTCCCATAGAACTTACCACAAATTTCCAATTTCATGCCCTTTTGGACCTCACATAGATTTCTCCTTTTCCACATTATGACAACGACTGCACTGTTTTCCGCGTCCCTCTGACATGCTTTATACAACCTCCACTGCTAATCCTGCCACCTGCAGTCTGTGGGTGGTTATTGTACGTTGACGTCGGCCATAGGCGGTTGTCCCATTAATGTGGCTGGACCATGTATGCTGTTGTTGTTGTTATTGTGGTTTTCAGTCCAAAGACTGGTTTGATGCAGCTCTCCATGCTACTCTGCCCCGTGCAAGCCTTTTCATCTCAAAGTAAGTGCTGCAGCCTACATCCTTCTGAATCTGCTTATTGTATTCATCTCTTGGTTTCCCTCCGCGAGTTCACCCCCCCCCCCCCCCCCCACGCTTCCCTGCAATACTAAACTGGTGATCCCTTGATGCCTCAGAATGTGTCCTACCAACCGATCCCTTATTCTAGTCAGGTTGTACCACAAATTTCCCTTCTTCTCAGTTCTATTCAGTACCTCCTCATTAGTTATGTGATCTACCCATCTAATCTTCAGCATTCTTCTGTAGCACCGCATTTCAAATGTTTCTCTTCTCTTCTTACATAAACTGTCTATCGTCCATGTTTCACTTGCATACGTTGGCTACATTCCATACAAATACTTTCAGAAACGACTTCTTGACTTTCAAATCAATACTCAATGTTTACAAATTTGTCTTCTTCAGAAACGCTTTTCTTGCCATTGCCAGTCTGCATCCTCCCTACTTCGATCTTCGTCAGTTATTTTGCTTCCCAAATAGCAAAACTCATCTACTACTTTAAGTGTCTCATTTCGTAATGTAATTCCCTCAGCATCACCTGATTTAAGTAGACCACACTCCATTGTCCTCGTTTCGCTTTTGTTGATGTTCATCTTACATCCTCCTTTCAAGACACTGTCCATTCCGTTCAACTGCTCTTCCAAGTCCTTTGCCGTCTCTGAGAGAATTACAATGTCATCGGCAAACTTCACTCCAAATTTTTGTTTTGTTTCCTTTACTGTTTGCTCAATATACAGATTGATTAATGTTACTGCTGTAAATATATTTGTAAAACTAAAGCTATATGGACAAAGTTTTCACAGATATTTAGTGCTACGAGTATCCACTCGCTCGAAGAGTAAGATGTTTCGTCTCGAAATTTCGTTAACATTCGTCACTGATCATTACCACTGTCTTGCTCGTATAGCATAAGACATAGTGTATTCGTCGGATTGACGACCTTCTGACCGGTATACTGAAAGGCCTGGATGTGGCTTTTACGCGGTACCTCACATTAGGGTGAATTGTGGGCAGATTTCAGATATCCCTCATAGAAACACGAACAACGATTCATAGGTAGGAAATGTACATAAAACTGCCGTCTTCGATTAGGGTGAAAGTATGGAATCGCAAAAGACATCCGTTCACAGAAACTTGTGCCGGATCCACGACGAGTAAGGAGTAATCAGGTATAAGCGTGATAACTTCAGAAGCAGAGAAAACAGCGGTTGATAACTGCATTTGCAGAAAAAAATGTAAATATGCTTTTGTGCGCAAACGTAGTGCTTAGTGAAATTCAACAGTTAAACTGTTCTGGAAGTTCGCCTCGCCAGCGCAACTGCCACGGCTGCCGCAGAGAACAAGGGTTGGCGACACGTCTATTGCAGACGGCGCGGGAAGCGTGAATTCCAGCGCTTCGGTCCCCCACCCTCCTCCCCCCGTATTGTACGGTGGGGTTGATTTGTTTTGCGAAAACCGTGGTCAGCAAAGCGGCCGACGTATGTGGACGGCAGTAAACGTGCGTGTTGCGTGCGCAGGGGAGGCGGGTAGGTGTGGCGGCGCGCGCGCTCGTATCGAGCGATTGCGCTGCACGCTGCTCGTTCCAGCTCAGCTGAATCGTTTCCTCTGGACACCCTCACTTCCTCCTAGTTACCCACAAACACGCCGGCCTAGCGGAATGGCGCACACCTAATGACTTCCTCCCAAACCAGCCTGGACACCATTTTGAGCATATTTATCTAGATTTATTCGTGGGTTTCGTGAAACATAATTTCTTCTCGTGTGTCTTCCGTTTGTAATAATAGCTACGTTAACAAAAAAAAATGTACTTACATCGCTGGATCAGGCAATTTACTCGCTATTAGCCCTCAACACACCAAGCAGGGTCCTCCAGGCACCTCTTTTAAGGCTGATTTTTTGGAGATACTGTTGCAACTACAACAACCAATTTATTCTTTTTACATGTGTCCCGCATCCGTGTAAGGTATATGTTACACAATTAGATCTGTGATGCGTCTGTTATTTTATATATATATATATATATATATATATATATATATATATATATATATATATATATATATATATATATATACATGGTGAATCAGGAGGAAATGTACGTGTTTTGACGGTGGTAGGATTGGATTAGTGATTCTGAACAAAAAACTTGATGTGGACGTACGCCCTTTCCCGAACGCTTTCCGAGACAGAAAACTTTCTATGTGACTTTCTATTTATTTTCTGTGTTATCCATTGTCATTGTTTACAAAGCACCACAGCAATATATATGAAGTAGAGACGAATATTTTGATACAGGACGCTTGTGGTCTATAAAGTCCGTAAGCTACCTCAAACTGGCCTACAAAAAGTACCTAAGCTACAGCGCACGCGCATCACGCAAGATTTTCAATATTCTCGCGATCTATTCGTGCAGACTGTTAGTCCTACACAAAAAATAAATAGAACTTGTTTGTAGCAAATTTAATTTGGTGTAATTGTGTACTGATACACGTTTTCGTTGGAGTGTGTGGTTTTCGAGTTATTAAAGAAACGCATACAAAAGTGATATGAAACGTGTTCTATTTCGGAAACCATTCGCAATAGTGCATATGTCAATATGAAGTTTTTTGTTCAGAGTCACTACTACTAGGTGCTTCAGTCCGGAACCGCGCGAGCGCTACGGTCGCAGGTTCGAATCCTGCCTCGGGCACGGATGTGTGTGATGTCCATAGGTTAGTTAGGTTTAACTAGTTTTAAGTTCTAGGGCACTAATGACCTCAGAAGTTAAGTCCCATAGTGCTCAGAGCCATTTGAACCATTTACCTTTCTTCCTGACTCACCCTAATCTATGACGTTCTTCGGATGCTGAATAAATGTGATCTCAGTGACCCGGAGGATATCTTTACAGTCGGTAGACAACCCTGAAGTGAATTTCGATGAAGGAGATGAGTTCATTGCAAAGTCAGGACAAAAATGGAGAAGTTCAGCGCTCCCGGTGGTTTACCGTCTTCAATCGGAGGCCTATAACATTGTCAGAGGATCTCCCGGACCAAAGCACGCAAGTGATCTTGCAACCACAATGTCCTAAGTTTTCAACATGTTCTTTACTAACAAAATTCTAGGTATTACATGCACCCTCACTAATGCTGAAGCGTCACCTGTTGCTCAGCATTTCAGTGCAAGTGCTGGTCCCTGTGGAATGAGAAATTGGACGGATGTTGATTCCTCTGGACTGAGAGCGTTTTTTGGTGTGCTGCTGATTGCTGGAGCTCTTCGCTGCCGAAAGTATTGAATTTATGAAATGCGGACAACAGATGTGCAGTTTTTACGATTGCCATGGCACGGAATTGATTTGCGCATCGTTAATCGGCTTTGATGATAAAAACAACGCGTGCTCACCGAGAAGTATAAACTTCAAGCCATACATGATTACCGGAATTGGTTAGTAGGAAATTGTAAGAAGCTTTTCGAACCGTTTGAAGATATTACAGTGGATGAGCAACTAGTCGCATTTCGGCACAGGAGCCCAGTGAAACAATATATGAAATCGAAATCAGCAAAATATGGGCTCAAGGTCTGAGCAGCTGCAGATGTGAAGACGTCATATTTGTTCAACATGCAAGTCTACACCGGGAAGCTTCCAGGAAATGGGCGAGAGAAAAATTTCGGACAGCCTATAGTGTGTGACTTGATGGATCACTGCTTGGATGTGGAAGAGGTGTGACTACAGTCAGTTTTTTTACGTTCATGTCAAATGCAGTATTTTTGCTGAAGAGCAACACCAGTAAGACAGGAAATTTGAGTGCAAAAAAGCGTGATGGAAACTGCAAAAGGTAGAATTTTTTTTTTCATCGAAGTTCATATTCTCGGACGGAGTGACAGTGGTCAGCGAAGTGCCAAGTATAAAATTGTATCAAATACTGAATACAGTTGAAATAATCATGATACTTAAAAGTCAACAATTCTTGCTTAACTTAGATACACTTTTAGACATCCAGAGAACCTTACTTGAGTAACCTTATAAACTACTATATTGAGAAAGGAAGAAAAAAATTTTGGGATCCCTAAAAGATCGCAGCTTAGTAAAAGTGGTAATGTTGGGGGTTAATAGGGTATTCAGTAAGACCCTTTTTTGGGAGGTAGTTAGTGGTGGTGGGTTGGAGCCTATCGTAACCTAAGTGCCACATGAAAAATTATATGGTAGTTGTGGATAGAGAAGATAAGGGGACTTAATTTGTTTCCCGCTTCGGATTATTTTTCCCGAAGCCAGCCGCAACACTCCGACGGAAATGGCAGTATTTCATAAATCCACTTCTCCTATTCTAAAACTACTATACAGTAAAAGTGTTTAAAGAATCTCACTCCCATGTGTAAAACAGCTGCAAACGTCTGATTACTTTAAAATGAGTTAATGTGTTAAATATTTGACGCTAAGAGCGTACACGAGATAAAATTTGTTGTCATGGTTAAGGTTTGTTGTAAGTCTTTAATTTCTTTCATTATGAGATAATGAATATAGTCTGGGTAATTTGCGCTCCATTGTAAGCGGAAACTAGTTTTTCACACATCTAAATGTCTCTGACGTCACATCTTCTGAACTGTGTGTCGTACAATTATATAATTTTACAAATACATTCAATGAGACAGAGGTACTGTATGCAAAGGATGTTACGAACAGACTTAGTAGTAAAGAAGTAATAACTTGAAAATTCATGCTTACTGTATGAACAGCGAAAATATAGTAAGCGATAAACTTTTCTCCTTACATCATTTTGTAGGGGATATCAGCGAGAAAAAGTTTCGAAAAGGCCTGAAATCAGTTGTTAAGTTTGTTGGAGTCGCTAAGTGCTGTCATTCTCAAATACTGATTGAATACAGTCCGGTTACCTGCGCGCCGCCAGTTGCGCTGCCTCAAGGCAAACACACGGTTTCTAAGTGTAATACGTATTGTGTTGAACTTTTGCCATAAGAATATACCTCGTAATGAGAAAATAACGACAGCATTTAAAATTTTTAAATTCGGTCAATAATAAAAATAAATAAATGTTGAAAATAGAACTTTTGTGGCTCCTACTCTGCAACTGGTACGTGGACAGCATTTTAGTAATATAGATTCTCCTTTCTCAAACTGAATATTGTAAGTCTCTATTTTGCTGCAAATAATTATATTGTTTTAATAGTATTGTAAATTTTTTAATTAGTATCATACGATGATGTATACAACAAAAGCTGCTATTACTACTACTAGTAGTAGTAGTCCTGAAGACGAGGTCCGTGTATGCAACTAAATGAAAGGCGGTTTTTTGTGCCATACTCGTTTTCTCCCTTTCATTTACGAATCTCTATCGGTGGCCTGTAATATATATTCGTTGTATGCGTGTATTAAACATTACTGTATTACAGTTTTTTGCTATTCTCTTATTGTTAAGTAGGAAACAACCTTTCAGAGCGCAAATGTCATAAGGTTAAATTACAATTTGTTTCTACTTTCATTTTGTTGGGGTCTTGTTATCGCACATTTGTCGGCCTGGAGTTGTTAACGACCAACTGTAACTACCATCTGCAACTATTGAAATCTTGAGCCCAGTGCCAACAACGACAAACACGAAGTATTGTCGGCAGGCAAGGATTAATTTTTGCGCTGGGTACAGTTTAACCAGCTGTTGCTACTTGACACTATGCATGACGATACGTTACGCAACAGGAAAAAATGAACTTAATCAAAACTGCAAAAATATAATAAATATTTGTGACGTATGAGGATATAGGATCCTGGCGCAGCGTTGTCATATTTGACAGAATGGAAATAAGTGTTATATTAAGTAGAAGTTACAGAAAATTTCTGCAAAATTTAGTTTCCTTTCAAGGTATGTCTATTTTGGGTTATATCATCTTTCACTTTTATTTTGCATCTAGAAAACAAAATCTTAACGATGCAGCTGTGTTTCTTACTGTGAATCCCTGAAAATAAATATTTTGCACACAGTTGGTTAAATGAGTTGTTTAAAGTAAGCGTTTTGTCATACTGTTTTAAATATCAGCTTAATATTTCATCATGGAAGAGAAGATCGAAGTATGTACACGAGATTATGTGATTCTGTACGGAATTGCACCGAACCATTCCGAGATTCCTGCCACAAAAAAATCTTAGTGACATACTGAGTGAAAAAAATGTGGTAGATAAGACACAGGTTTTGTTTTTGGAAAAAACTGACCCCAAGTTGCCATTCTGCCTTTCTGAGTTAGGTCTTGTGTGGTTCCCGGAATTCATTTTAGGCGTATTTCCGAATGATTCGTGGAAGAAAGCCATAGCCATAGCCGTTATCCGTCTCTAACGACCTCACGGTCGATGCGATGCCCTTCCTTCCTTCGAAGTGAATTAAGGGTGGAAAAACATATCAGACTCGTTGATCCGAAAAAGAATTCCTGTGTTGTCCTCAACGCGAACGGTCATTGTTAGCTGTGGTGTATTCACCTGTTTTGATAATCCCCTGACAAATGGTCAGGGTAGTGATTATTATATTCAAATGTTTTGTTTTTTATGTTATACTTCCTGACACGTTACACACTCAGGAGGATCTATGGAACAAAAACTGAATCTGATCTAATTCCAGTGACTTCGTAACACTAGATCTTGATAATTTTTTTGCGCCCCATTATAAAATTTCATGATGAGCCCTACTGATAACAAATATTTCTCGCTAAAGATTCAAAACCTGTGGTAAGACCTGTGTTTTACGGATTTTGTATGAAGTTATCAGACGTAATTGCAAAGATATTTTGCTCAACATTGGTTGCCACGGAGCGAGGTGGCGTAGGAGTAAAGCCACTGAACGTGTATTCAGGAAAACCCAATTTAGGTCTTTCGTAGCATGACTGAATCTCTTAAGGTGGATGCCGAGCTGATTGCTTTGATAAAGCCATGTCCTGTGGTATCCCTGTCATCTTCCATCTGAGCTAATATTCCATTTGCCATGACATCGACGAGATGCAACCATCTTTTATCATTCTCTGCCCTCCACCAATGCAGTAATTCGACGCCTCCTGAGTTTGTAAATACATGCCACATTGCCAAGACTAGCCGAGGCGAGATACGTGAGCAGCCTCGTGTTTGCGGCAAACGTAGGTTGAATCCTGGTCTGACTGACTGTCGACAGGCGTCCCTAAAATAAAACTCATTCTGAATGGAGTAGTTACGTTTTTTTAAATAAAAGCAAGTCACCCTTTTTACGTTTTTAATGACATATGTATCAGGGTGATACGCACCGTTTAAACACCCTCAAAGTGTCGCAGATGACGCCGAGACACGTAATTTAATCTAAGACACGTGGACCACAAATGTCGCGAAATACCCGAAAAGTGGATGACAAATGGTGAACATGTGATGTAACCATATGAACTGCCTCGCTGCACCTGCAGCGGTTGGGCTTCTCAAACCCACCCCATCCTTTAGGGGACAGTGCTGCACATCGCTCCGCTAGGCTACTCTCTTTTCGAACACCTTTTTTTAAATATTATCTGTTGCAAGCGTAGAAGACTTTGTTTTTCTTTCCTTTTATTCCTTCGATTTTTGTTTACTTTCTTTATTTAGTAAAGGAAACGTAGGTCATTGTCTGGCAGCGACGTAATTCTTACTGTTATACTCATTCACTTGCGACGCAGTAAGCTAGTATTTGTGGTACTGTACTTTGCAATAAACCAGTGGAGACCGCAAGACCTGTAAATAAAATAATAAATCGTACCTCAATGTAAACACACAGTTGTCTAACACAATGCAAAAAAAAAAAAAAAAATTGCCTGGCCCAAACAAGACTCAAACTCTGACCTCCACGTGCTAAAGTTGCGCACGTAGATTCAGAGCCACACCGACGCGAATGCTAGACTTGGGTTGGGATGAAGAGGTGCGATAGACCGATAGGCTCAACCGCATCTCGTGCGGCGAGGTACGTTATCTAGTGACGCAACATGTTCAGCATTTGTCGTCCACTTTTGGGTTATTTCCTGACAATCGCGGCCTCCACCTGTCTTATATTAAATTACTTGTCTCAGCGTCATCTACGTAGCTTCAGGGGTTTTAAGCATTAAAAAGAATCACACTGTATGTATATGTATATATAAGAGTCACAATTCGTGTATGGAGCACTGGTTGTGGAACGGAAAAAAGTGTAGAAACTTGAAGATTTTTAGGAGCTGTAGTGATGCAAGGAAAAAATTAAAACACCAGAGAAATGAGACTGTATTAAATATTCAAAACTAATATTTCGCGACGCCCCTACACGTTGCGATGATAGCATATACACGTTGCTTCATCAGATAAAACAGGATTAACGTAGGCCGCTGAGGATAACTGTTATCAGAGTTTAAAATTCAGTTGAATTACGTACTGCACTATTGCCACGTGTTAGTTGCTGAGCGATGAAATTGTAGCTATATTAAGTAGGCGACTTTTTAGTTTGATAGTTAGGCCAGGTAAGGAGAAGTGCCTGCCTTTCGGAGATGTCTTGTTCGTTCTTTATATCGTGTGAACATGAATTTTGCTGTTGCAGTTAAATTCAGGTGTTGCAGAAAGACATTACAACTTCCTTGATTTAGCTTTCTACGATGGTGATATTTTCAGTTTGAAACAACCAGTATACCTAATGTTTTCTCAGGCCATTATGACAGCCGTTCAAAAGATACTACGCTAGATAATTCAGTCTGAAAGATGGAATATTCCTGTGTAGTGTCTGATCCATAATCGGCTGTTAGTCTAATTAGATCTGAATCGAGGGGATTTTTTTCCCCATCAGCATGCGGGCGTACAGCCGAGTGCTTTGGAAGGTGGCGCAGTGGTTAGCTCACTGGACTCGCATTCGGGAGGACGACGGTACAAACCCGCGTCCGGCCATCCAGATTTAGGTTTTCCGTAATTTCTCTAAATAGCTCTAGGCAAATGCCGGGATGGTTCTTTGGAAAGGGCACAGCCTATTTCCTTACCCTTCCTGGACACAATCAGAGCTTGTGCCCCGTCTCGACTGACCTAGATGCCGACGGGACGTTAAACCCATTCTTCCGCCCTTCCGAGTGTATTGTACACGAGGCGTCCGTGGTATGAGGTCAATGGAATGCTGAGCAAGGGAATATCTGGAATATTTATACGCAGTGTGCAGCGCAGCAGACATCGGCGTCCGGCGAAGCAGACATTAGCACAATATTAGCAATTCTAAAACTTCCCGCGAATATTCAGATAGTCCACAATTTGTCACTGCAATGCGGATGATATGACTGCCGTTCCATAACATACTTCGTGTTCTACTGCCAGGTTAGCAATTCGTCCTGTTTTCATCAACTAGTGTCATCAGTATAGCTGTCATTGTAATAGTATTCTTTCTGTAGGGGTTTTAAATTTACCATACGATAAAATGCGCATTCGCAATTATTTCCAATCTCGTAGCTTGATCATATAGCGATCTTCGTGTCCACGAGAGACAATGATCTTTCATGCAACATTTCAGTGTGTTCATAATATTCAACACACCTCTATTCAAATTATAGCTACCTAAAATGATACTTCAGAGACCAATACTAAATCTGCACATGTGCTCTAGTTGCTATGACTGTCATTCGTGGCGCTGTGGTTTCGAAAATCACTCTCGCGACCTTACTGCACCTTCAGAAAATTAGAGCCGTTTTACACATTAATTTGTGGTTATGTATTTGGCTCCAGTCAGTCATTAACTGAAGACGCCGCAGTCGATGCCTTACCGATAAAGCCTCTTCATGTATGCAGAAGGTGGAAGTTTAAGGTTAGCGTTCTGGCTAGTGAAATCCAGTTGTATAGTAGACGTTAGCTTAGACTAACCATGGAATGTGGAGGAACACTTGTGCTCGTTTCGTATTTGTAATTTTTGTATGTGACCCACATGCAATTATACTTCGAATATAATGAGTATATAAAAAAACTCCACCCTGGACAGGCCATGAAGGCCCATGGGTACTGAGTGGCCGCCGTGTCATCCTCAGCTCATAGGCACCATCACTGGATGCGGATGTGGAGGGGCATACGGTCAGCACTCCGCTCTCCCGGCCGTATGGCAGTTTCCGAGACCGGAGCCGCTACTTCTCAATCATGTAGCTCCTCAATTTGCCCTACAAGGGTTGAGTGCGCTCCGCTTGACAACAGCTCTCTGCAGACCGGATGATCACCCATCCAAGTGCTAGCCCAGTCCGACAGCTCTTTACTTCGGCGATCTGATGGGATCTGGCTGTGCCACTGTGGCAAGGCTGTTGGCTAATGAGTATATGCGCAGGATAAATTGGTTCTCGTCGGGTGTTTACGTAAATGTTCTGCCTGAACTTGAGAGTGACTAGTTCTACATTTATATTGCGCAAGCCACCCAACGCTGTGTGGCGGAGGGCACTTTACGTGCCACTGTCATTACCTCCCTTTCCTGTTCCAGTTGCGTATGGTTCGCGGGAAGAACGACTGCCGGAAATCCCCCGTGCGCGCTCGAATCTATCTAATTTTACGTTTGTGATCTCCTTGGGAGGTATAAGTAGGGGGAAGCAATATATTCGATACCTCATCCAGAAACGCACCCTCTCGGAACCTGGACAACAAGCTACACCGCGATGCAGAGCGCCTCTGTTGCAGAGTGTGCCACTTGAGTTTGCTAAACATCTCCGTAACGTTATCACGCTTACCAAATAACCCTGTGACGAAACGCGCCGCTCTTCTTTGGATCTTCTCTATCTCCTCCGTCAACCCGACCTGGTACGGATCCCACACTGATGAGCAATACTCAAGTATATGCCGAACGAGTGTTTCGTAAGCCACCTCCTTTGTTGATGGACTCTCCCAATGAATCTCAACCTGGCACCCGCCTTACCAACAATTAATTTTATATGATCATTCCACTTCAAATCGTTCCGCACGCATACTCCCAGGTATTTTACAGAAGTAACTGCTACCAGTGTTTGTTCCGCTATCATATAATCATACAATAAAGGATCCTTCTTTCTATGTATTCGCAATACATTACATTTGTCTATGTTAAGGGACAGTTGCCACTCCCTGCACCAAACGCCTATCCGCTGCAAATCCTCCTGCATTTCGCTGCAATTTTCTAATTCTGCAACTTCTCTGTATACTACAGCATCATCCGCAAAAAGCTGCATGGAACTTCCGACACTATCTACTAGGTCATTTATATACACTCCTGGAAATGGAAAAAAGAACACATTGACACCGGCGTGTCAGACCCACCATACTTGCTCCGGACACTGCGAGAGGGCTGTACAAGCAATGATCACACGCACGGCACAGCGGACACACCAGGAACCGCGGTGTTGGCCGTCGAATGGCGCTAGCTGCGCAGCGTTTGTGCACCGCTGCCGTCAGTGTCAGCCAGTTTGCCGTGGCATACGGAGCTCCATCGCAGTCTTTAACACTGGTAGCATGCCGCGACAGCGTGGACGTGAACCGTATGTGCAGTTGACGGACTTTGAGCGAGGGCGTATAGTGGGCATGCGGGAGGCCGGGTGGACGTACCGCCGAATTGCTCAACACGTGGGGCGTGAGGTCTCCACAGTACATCGATGTTGTCGCCAGTGGTCGGCGGAAGGTGCACGTGCCCGTCGACCTGGGACCGGACCGCAGCGACGCACGGATGCACGCCAAGACCGTAGGATCCTACGCAGTGCCGTAGGGGACCGCACCGCCACTTCCCAGCAAATTAGGGACACTGTTGCTCCTGGGGTATCGGCGAGGACCATTCGCAACCGTCTCCATGAAGCTGGGCTACGGTCCCGCACACCGTTAGGCCGTCTTCCGCTCACGCCACAACATCGTGCAGCCCGCCTCCAGTGGTGTCGAGACAGGCGTGAATGGAGGGACGAATGGAGACGTGTCGTCTTCAGCGATGAGAGTCGCTTCTGCCTTGGTGCCAATGATGGTCGTATGCGTGTTTGGCGCCGTGCAGGTGAGCGCCACAATCAGGACTGCATACGACCGAGGCACACAGGGCCAACACCCGGCATCATGGTGTGGGGAGCGATCTCCTACACTGGCCGTACACCACTGGTGATCGTCGAGGGGACACTGAATAGTGCACGGTACATCCAAACCGTCATCGAACCCATCGTTCTACCATTCCTAGACCGGCAAGGGAACTTGCTGTTCCAACAGGACAATGCACGTCCGCATGTATCCCGTGCCACCCAACGTGCTCTAGAAGGTGTAAGTCAACTACCCTGGCCAGCAAGATCTCCGGATCTGTCCCCCATTGAGCATGTTTGGGACTGGATGAAGCGTCGTCTCACGCGGTCTGCACGTCCAGCACGAACGCTGGTCCAACTGAGGCGCCAGGTGGAAATGGCATGGCAAGCCGTTCCACAGGACTACATCCAGCATCCCTACGATCGTCTCCATGGGAGAATAGCAGCCTGCATTGCTGCGAAAGGTGGATATACACTGTACTAGTGCCGACATTGTGCATGGTCTGTTGCCTGTGTCTACGTGCCTGTGGTTCTGTCAGTGTGATCATGTGATGTATCTGACCCCAGGAATGTGTCAATAAAGTTTCCCCTTCCTGGGACAATGAATTCACGGTGTTCTTATTTCAATTTCCAGGAGTGTATATTGTGAAAAGCAATGGTCCCATAACACTCCCCTGTGGCACGCCAAAGGTTACCTTCCGTCTGTAGACGTCTCTCCATCGATAACAACATGCTGTGTTCTGTTTGCTAAAAACTCTTCAATCCAGCCACACAGCTGGTCTGATATTCCGTAGGCTCTTACTTTGTTTATCAGGCGACAGTGCGGAACTGTATCGAGCGCCTTCCGGAAGTCTAGGAAAATGTCATCTACCTGGGAGCCTGTATCTAATATTTTCTGGGTCTCATGAACAAATAAGGCGAGTTGGGTCTCACACGATCGCTGTTTCCGGAATCCATGTTGATTCCTACCGACTAGATTCTGGGTTTCCAGAAATGACTGGACACGCGAGCAAAAAACATGTTCTAAAATTCTACAACAGATCGATGTCAGAGATATAGGTCTATAGTTTTGCGCATCTGCTCGACGACCGTTCTTGAAAACTGGAACTTCATGTGCTCTTTTCCAATCATTTGGAACCTTCCGTTCCTCTAGAGACTTCCGGTACACGGCTGTTAAAAGGGGGGCAAGTTCTTTCGTGTACTGTGTGTAGAATCGATTTGGTATCCCGTCAGGTCCAGTAGACTTTCCTCTGTTGAGTGATTTCAGTTTCTTTTCTATTCCTTGGACACTTATTTCGATGTCAGCCATTTTTCCGTTCGTGCGAGGATTTAGAGAAGGAACTGCAGTGCGGTCTTCCTCTGTGAAACAGCTTTGGAAAACGGTGTTTAGTATTTCAGCTTTACGCGTGTCATCCTCTATTCAAGCCATTATCATCCCAGAGTGTCTGGATATGCTGTTTCGAGCCATTTACTGATTTAACGTAAGACCAGAACTTCCTAGGATTTTCTGTCAAGTCGGTACATAGAATTTTACTTTCGAATTCACTGAACGCTTCACGCATAGCCCTCCTTACGCCATCTTTGACATCGTTTAGCTTCTGTTTGTCTGAGAGGTTTTGGCTGTGTTTAAATTTGCAGTGAAGCTCTTTACTTTCGTAGTAGTTTCTTAACTTTGTTGTCGAACCACGGTGGGTTTTTCCCGTCCCTCACAGTTTTACTCGGCACGTACCTGTCTAAAACGCATTTTACGATTGCCTTGAACTTCTTCCATAAACACTCAGCATTGTCAGTGTCGGAACAGAAATTGTCGTTTTGATCTGTTAGGTAGTCTGAAATCTGCCTCATATTACTCTTGCTAAACAGATAAACCTTTCTCCCTTTTTTTTATATTCCTATTAACTTCCATATTCAGGGATGCTGCAATGACCTTATGACCACTGATTCCCTGTTCTGCGCTTATAGAGTCGAAAAGTTCGGGTCTGTTTGTTATTAGTAGGTCCAAGATGTTATCTCCACGAGTCTGTTCTCTGTTTAATTGCTCGAGGTAATTTTCGGATAGTGCACGCAGTATAATGTCACTCAATGCTCTGTCCCTACCACCCGTCCTAAACATCTGTGTGTCCCAGTCTATATCTGGTAAATTGAAATCTCCACCTAAGAGTATAACATGCTGAGGAAATTTATGTGAAATGTAGTCCAGATTTTCTTTCAGTTCTGCCACTAATGCTGCTGAGTCGGGAGGTCGGTAAAAGGAGCCAATTATTAACCTAGCTCGGTTGTTGAGTATAAACTCCACCCATAATAATTCACAGGAACTATCCACTTCTGTTTCACTACAAGATAAACTACTATTAACAGCGACAAACATTCCACCACAGGCTGCATGCAATCTATCGTTTCTAAACACCGTCTGTGCCTTTGTAAAAATTTCGGCAGCCGGCCGCGGTGGTCTAGCGGTTCTGGCGCTGCAGTCCTGAACCGCGAGACTGCTACGGTCGCAGGTTCGAATCCTGCCTCGGGCATGGGTGTGTGTGATGTCCTTAGGTTAGTTAGGTTTAAGTAGTTCTAAGTTCTAGGGGACTTATGACCACAGATGTTGAGTCCCATAGTGCTCAGAGCCATTTTTGAAAAATTTCGGCAGAATTTTTCTCTGGCTTCAGCCAGCTGTCCGTACCTATAAGTGTGTGTTTTCTTTCCCTTGGAAAAAGACTGTCCCTCCATTAAATCATCATTCGAACACTGCAGTGACGAATATCGCCATGACTGATGCCAGAATAAAAAATAAGATCGCTCAGCAATGGAAAGAAATAAGGAACGGATGAATTACCTTTACTATTCTACGCAGATTGTGCGGAAGTACTTAATCCTGTTCCAGCAGCAGTTCATCGTAGATCGTTGGAGCAACGGAGGGAACCTACAGAATGGAAAAATCACAGGTATTCCCGTTTTCAGTTGGCACTGTGGGGCAGATACATTGAATTCAAGCATTTTGCTGACGTCCATTTGTAGTAGAATTGTGGGGCACGTTTTACGCTTACTCAGCGTCACCTTCTTAGATAACGTAAAGAACTTCTATAAAAATACGAAGGCTCGCTGAAAAGTAACGCCTCCGAATTCTTCACGTGGAAACTCTTAAAAACGTTTTAAGTAAAACAAACGGTAACAACATTCTACATCTTTATTCATCATGTCTACATATTTACTTCCCAACACAGCCACCCTAGCGACGAACACATTTCTCCCAGCAAGGGACCAGTTCGTCGATACAGTCACTATAGAATGACTGACTCCGTTGACGGAGGCACAATCTCACTTCTCTTGCACCGATTCATCACTATCAAAGTGCAGTCCTGCGTGGTCTGGCATTGTCATGCTTAAGGAGAGGATGCGTCATGTGTGGACGAACTCTTGAACTTCGAAACTCGGTTACAGCACGCTGTTCCTCACGCACCGACATAATGACACGGGGCTGTGCAAATATGTAGACGTGAATCATAAAGATGTAGAAAGTTAATAACTTTTCTTTTTATAAAAAGTAGCTTTAAGAATCTTGACATAAAAAATTCGGGTGCACTACTTTATAGCAAACCACCGTAAATATGGACTCAGCAAACAGAGATCATGTGAAACTCAGCTCGTTCTGTTCGTCCATAAGAGCCAAAGCGCAATAGACAGTGACGCCCAGATAGATACCGTGTTGCCTGACTTCCGGGAGGTATTCGATACAGTTCTGCTGCACTGTCGCCTGCTGTACGAAGTAAGAGATTAGGGAGTATCGGAACGTATTTGTGACAAGTTTCAGGACTTCCTAGCAGATAGAACTCAGCAAGTCGTCCTTAACGAGACGAAATAGACAGATGTAAAGGTAATTTCTGGAGTACATCAAGAGTATCACATGGTTGATACTGTTTAGAATACACACAAATGATTTAGTCGATAACGTCGGAAGGTTCTTCGAGGCTGTTCATAGCCATCGCTGCTCTGCTGTTCACCCACGAAAACGTGGCTTACAAACCACTTGTCCGATAGATTATTGAGTCGTACTCATCAGCCTGGGACCCGTACAACATTCTGTTACTGGAAGAGATTGGGAAGATCCGTCGAAGAGCGGCAACGAAGAGGGTACCCTGAATCTCTGTACGCTCCTCCACCCTCTTTGGCGAGGCCGTCAGTAGAGTGTCGGTGATTACTTCGCCTGCTATCGCTGATGATTTCTATTCAGTATCTAAATAGTTGCTGGAATCGATCCCAGGGACCAAGGTCCATTTGTTTAGTAGTCAATGTCACTACCCCCAGAAGAGGGTAGTTTCGACCCTCAAATATCCCTAAAGCACCCTCTGGCTCCAACAGTTTCAGTTCAGGAGTCATAGCTCACCAGTCTTCGCGATGGGTATCTTCACCTGCAAGAAATCCATCAAGTAGTGCAGCTCGATACGGATTGGCATTATCGTCCATGACCAGGGAAGATATCACGTGAGAACAGTGTTACACATTGCTACAGTACCTCATCACTGCACCTGTGTACTGAATACTACAATGACTGAAAAAGATGTAAACTCCATATGCCTATCCGACATGAAGCTTCTACACTCCCGGATCTCATCATCTCCATCTTCATTTTTTTCACACGATATACCCATAAAAGTGTGTTGGTGTTTCGCTGTGTTTACAATTTGTCGTATCACTTTTGCTACACAAACGATTGTCATGTTGTAACGTATGCCACAGGGCGTTAGCAGTATCTGCGCGGAGGATGGTGAACTGTCTCTTTACATCACGCACCACGCTCATAATCTGTGCGATACTCGAGTCCCCAACATGGCTTTCTGGTACTCCCTTCTTAATCAATCATTAGTTTGCTATGAGGATCTGGACACAAGGCAATGAATACATGGGACCTTTTGAGGAATGACAGAGGAAGGAATTTCGTCTGCTCAGATTTTTTAACATCGTGCAAGTGATTGGGCAGATATACTTAGCAGAAAAAATGATCTACATGAAAAACAACTCCTCCTGCTACACACGCGCGCGCGCTAGTTATATTATACCATTGTGCTGGGTATCAGGGCGTGTTGGGATCCAGGAAAACGCTCAAGACGACAAAGCAGTCAAGAAAAGTTAACAAGGACGTACTGTAATGCAGTGTGTTGTGCCCCTGCGAGATTTTGCGTCATTGTTGATTTAGAACGTAATGCGCCGGTGGGAAGAAGGGTGCCTGACTGTGACAGATAATGAGCTATGTTTGGTGAAACCAACTGCCGAGAAGCGATGTTTCTCTCTCCGGTTACAGACGATTTATCTAAGTGGCACTGATCCCTCTGTATATTGAATGTTGTTATCTAAAATGTGGATTTATCCTCTGCTAAGAGGCTACATCCGTGTACGGAGCTTATGACACTTGCACTTCCGTACACAACAGTTTAAGAAAGGGCATTTTATATTCTGATAGGAGGGCAGCTGTTGTGGTAAGTGACCTTGAAATTTTGTGAATTGTTTGTGGTTTACCTTAAACTCTTCCGGTGAAAGTTCGATTGCCCACATCTCGTGGTCGTGCGGTAGCGTTCTCGCTTCCCACGCCCGGGTTCCCGGGTTCGATTCCCGGCGGGGTCAGGGATTTTCTCTGCCTCGTGATGGCTGGATGTTGTGTGCTGTCCTTAGGTTAGTTAGGTTTAAGTAGTTCTAAGTTCTAGGGGACTGATGACCATAGATGTTAAGTCCCATAGTGCTCAGAGCCATTTTTGAAAGTTCGATTGTTGCATAGAGGTTGGACTACGTATTTTTGCCTTTAGTGATTTCCCAGCCACGTATGTTTGCCGCGGTATTGTAGTTTCTCCTGTGTAGACACCTACCTTTACACATTGACCGAAGTGGAAAACGTGATACACCACGAACGCGTCGGCCGAACGTAACCACACCGACATTCCAGTATTTTCATGCATTTTGGAGATGTTGAGTAAACTTTCTTTATACCAGCTTATTTTCAGTACAGAAAATAGCAACTGGTACACGGGAAGAATTGTGTAACTACACTATGGTTACAAGGTGTGTAACGTTACTGGAACATCTCAGGTGGAGATGGCAACTCGGCGAGCCTAGATGACGTGCGCTTGCAGCCTTATCGCCGTCTTTCGGAATCTGAGAAAGGTCGCATCATACCGAGAGGTGACACAGACAGTTGGCTGTAAAGAAAGCACAGCAGAACGAGTGACGAGGAGATGTAGCAAGGAATACAGTATGGCAACAGAAGTAGGTACAGATCCTTCCAGGATGGCTGCACCACGAGAAAATCGTAGAATTGTTCCACTGGTTTTCACAAATCGATGGATGACAGCAGCTGAAATGTGGGCAGATGTTACAGGCAATATGCCACCGCAAACCGCAAGACCAGATTCCTGGAAGCTGGATCTAGTTGGCCATCCGTCATTTAACGCTGACACCACACCACAGACAACAGAGACTTGCATGGTGTAGAGCCCAAGTCTACTGGGAAACTGAATATCCAGCGATGACACTCGCTTCTGTTTGCGGCGGGCAGATAGGACGCCAACATGTCCGTAGACAGGTCATTAAATGTGACAGGAAGCGGCGATTATCGACAACCAGACTTCACCAACGCCTGAAATCATGATGTGGGGGAGCTGTTGGACTTGACAACACGATTGATTTGGCTGTTATTGAAGGCGGGTTTAATAAAATGGTCCAAATGGCTCTGAGCACTATGGGACTTAACATCTATGGTCATCAGTCCCCTAGAACTCAGAACTACTTAAACCTAACTAACCTAAGGACAGCACACAACACCTAGCCATCACGAGGCAGAGAAAATCCCTGACCCCGCCGGAATTGAACCCGGGAACCCGGGCGTGGGAAGCGAGAACGCTACCGCACGACCACGAGATGCGGGCGTGGGTTTAATATTCGCCTATTTATGACAAGAATAAACTTGCGATCTACCAAAACTAAGGTTCGGTAGTTTTGGTACACTGAATAAATGATGTAGTAAATGGTAGGATTACCGGTGGTATTGATACAGTTGGTAGGGAAATAAACATAAATGGATGTGCAAGGGAGAAAAACTGGGAGCCGACGATTCCTCTTTGTTTTTTGTTTGTTTGGCTGTTAAGCCAGTGTCGACAACGAACGATTCTCATGCAGTATATCGTTTTAAGTTCCTGTGTCATCACTACAATCATCCATATATCAACGTAAGCCTAACCTACAGAAACTCAGCTTTGAGCCCTTCATTTGCGTAGCAGGCAAACATCCAGAAGGCACCAAGTTACCTGAAGAGCAACGCTGTTGCAGCATTGTTCCTACCGTACAGCTCTGGATGTTACCGTGAACATGGACCTGACGTATAAGCAGCACTGCTTCAAAATCAGAATTAAAGTCAGTGGCAGAAATTATTTCCTCCTGAATGAGCTCCATCGGGTACGGATTAGGCGAATTTGATGGCCAAGACATCAACTTGAGTTCACAATTATGTTCCTCAAATCACTGTGGCGCGATGCTGGCCTTGGGACGCACAGTTATGCTAGAAGATGCCATTGCCGTCGGGGAAGAAGTCTAACGTAAATGGATTTATGTGGTCCTCAATAATGTTCATGTAATCTACAGTTATCATGGTGCCTGTCATTAATGCTATAGGTCCCGTGCAAGTTCAGATGAATATCATCCATAACGTGACATTGCGCCCACCGGCCTGCGTCTGTGGAGCGGTGCGTGTTTCGAGCAGCTATTCGCCTGGTTGACGGTGTATCCGGCCACGACCATCGACCTGATGTAACAAGAAATGTGATTCAGGTGACCAGACGACATGTTTCCATTGATCCACGGTCCAATCTTGATGATCCAGTGCCCACTGCAATCGTAAATGAAGATGTCTTTCGGTCAGTATGAGAACATGCAAGGATCGTCTGCTGCGGAGCACCATGTTCAACAAAGTGAGCTGAAAGATGTACTCGAAAACACTTTTGCATAATCTATCTCCAGATCTGCCACAGATCGCTGCCTGCCTGCCTTACAGAGAGGGAAAGCTTCTACATTCTGTGATGAGGCGTAGACGTCCAACACCTTGTAGTCTACTGGTGGTTTCACCGTCCTTCAACCATTTCAAGTAGTGGCTCACGACAGTAGACAGTAGCACGCGAACAGTTGACCATCTTCGCCGTTTCCGTGATGCTCGTTTCCAGACGCCGGAACATAATACTCACAAGAGAAACTCGCTATCGCAACCCCCCCCCCTCCCCAATTTAGTGGTAAGATGACGCAGTAGATAGCCGCGTACGGCATTGTGGGCCGCCGAGGCATTGTTAGGCCGCCGTGGACAAGTACTTACTGCATTCGATGCTACATTTGGCGACTTGCGCGTCGGAGATGGGGATGAAATGATGATTAGGACAACACAACACCCAGTCCCTGAGCGGAGAAAATCTCCTGCCCCAGCCGGCAATCGAACCCAGGCCCCTTGGCGTACAGATCAGCTTGAAAACAGGAAGAAGATGCACTGAACTGTACAAAAAGAAGCAAAATAGAAACAGTGATCTGTCCAAACTCAAGACGTGTAACATTGCGACCATTTGAATAGCCGCGGCGTCGTGGTTCTATGGTCACTGTACTGGACTCCGAAAGGGGAGATCCGTGTTCAAATCTCACTCGTGCCACAATTTTTTTTTCACATAATTATGTACCGTCCGTCAGGTCATTGATATTTTTGTTCGTCGCATTCAAATTTGTGTCTGTGTCGTGGTGCAACGTCCGTTTGCAACAGCGAGGTGTACGGCAGGGACCTTCAAAAGTCCGTATACCTATTAGTTCTACACAAGCACTACATCTTATGACTCTTGCGTTACGTTTTGGAAGTTTGGACTCTTGAATTTCTGTGTTGTAACATTGTTCACGCGATTTATTTATTGTTTTCATTTCTATGCGATTTCTATGCGGGATCTCGTCTGCTTTCACATTTACTTGTGACAGTAATACATTCTTACCACATGACTCACACTCTATAACCAGTATATAGTATAACAATTGCCAAGACTACAGAACAACAGACACGGCAATGGCCGGACGGAAAGTTCAAAATTTTGCGAAAAAGAAAAATTGGGTATGAGGGAGATCTGAACATGGGTTCGCCGCTTTGCCGACCAACACCATGACCGCACAACCACGACGACACGGTTCTTGCAATTCGCTCGATGATCTTAAGCTTGGAGCGTTCACTGTTTCTATTTTGTTTCTTTTTTCAACGTTCAGTACTCCTTTCTGTTTTCATGCTTGATCCATGATCAGTTTTTGACGTGCCATCCACTGGGGCTCTTTTTCACTAAATCTGAAGACGGGGGGAGGGGGGGGGCGATGGGGAGTTTCCCTTCTCAGTCCTTTGTGAAACTCGCTTGTCAGTGAATTTCCACATTTGTAGCCCGTTGTAGAATGATTTCCCTTTTGTGCCTGCTCCGCTTAAATGCTTTCGTACTGTGTCACGTGTCCGCAACTAAAACAGGCAGCATACATCTCGCGATGGGTAGCGGTCATAAATTTTTGGATCATCAGTGTACACTATATGATCAAAAGTATCCAGACACCGGTATGTAATGCGGAATTTACCACTAGATTCACGATAAGTGGACCCGCGTGTATAACGGGAGGCGGAGAGTATTGTGTTGTCAGTAGAAAAGCAGGAACTGCAGTATGGGTCGGTCAGGAGAGCTCGGTGACTTCGGACGTGGACTAATCATTTGATGCCGGCTGACTAAAAAAATCGTCCAGAGACATTTCAACCCTCCTAAAGCTGCACAAGTCGACTGTTGGCGAAATGACTGTTAAGTGGAAACGCCAAGGAATAACAACAGCTAAACAAAGACCAATTAGAACTGATGAACTGATGGACAGCGACCCCCGAGCATTGTGAGGGGTGGTTGTAAATAAAAAAAAAAAAAAAAAAAAAAAAAAAACGCATCATATCTGCGGAAGGAATAACTCGCGATTTCCAAACGTGCTACCAGGTATCTAGCTAGTACGACAATGGTACGTGCGGAGTTGCAAAGAATGGCTTACAGTGGTCGAATAACTCTTCGTGAGCTACACATTTATGCAGTCAGTCCTAAACGAGGCTTGAGGTTTTGTTAAGAGCGACGCCACTGGACATTGGATGACTGGAAACGAGTGATTTGGAGTGATGAGTCACGGTACACCCTGTGACTATCCGGTGGAAGGATTTGGGCTTGGCGAATGGCTGTTAAACCTTACCTTTTGTAATGTGTAGTGTCAACAGTGAAGTAAGGAGTAAATGGTGTTAGGGTGCGGTGGTGTCTTTCGTGGTTAGGATGTAGTCCCTGTGTTGAGCTCAAGGTAGCACTACATGTGGAAGGATGTGAAAACATTTCACAGCATTCTGTACTCTGTTCAGTGCAGGAACAGTTCGGAGACGATGATGGATTGTATCAGCATGACAATGGAACCTGTCATGGAGCATCATCTGAGAGGTAATGGTTTGTGTGCAGTGGCATTCCTGAAATGGACTGGCCAACCTAAAGTCGTGACCTGAACCCAATCGAACACTTTTGGACTGAATTATAATGTGGACTTCGCCCCAGACTTCGTCAACCATCACTATGTGCTCTGGCTTAGGCTCTTGAGGCTCTTGGACCGCTATTGCACCACAGACATTCAGCACTCGATTGAAAGTGTCCCCAGCAGAATTTAAACCATTATAAAGGAGAAGGGTGGACAGCATCCCATATTAATGTCTACTATAAGTGTCCCAACACTTCTGATCAGATAGTGTACGTTTAATCATTGCGTTTGTGCGTTCAATTTTATCACATATGAGGGACTCCATAAGCTAATTGATTAAAAATATTGTACAAAATTGGGAGATTCTCTCTCGTCATCAGATTACTTGCTAAATTGACATTTTCCATGTACTGTGTTTCACGATGGTAGCTGCATAAGTCCGTCCCACACAATCTTCTGTAGGTCATCCACGGCTAATCTAGTTTTTTTTGTTATTCTACATAATAACTGCCAGATTAGCAGTGAAGAATAAGAATTTCACCACTTTCCGTCTGGAGTTTTCATTGCTTATACAGGATGAACATCAATAAAACCGGCAAACTGCAGTGACGGATTCCTGACTTGAAATGGAGGAAAAGAGATCCTTTGAACATGTGTCCTAAAATGCATCGTTGCCACAGTAGATTGCGCTGACGAATGAAAGTTCCTCTGACCACGTACCGTGTGTCCCTTGTCTGTTGCCGGCTGTCTGAGTGACGCAGCGTACTGCAAGCAGCAGAACAGTCGGGTATTCATGTTGGGAACAAGCCGAGATAGTAATTGTGTACCGCCAAGCAGATGGAAATAGTCGAGAGGCTGCATAGCTGTACCGAAACAGGTACCCTCACAAACACCAACCACATCACACAACATTTTAAGCACTTTTTGGGAATGTGCGTACACCAGATTTGGAGCTTGTATTAGGGTTCGTCTTGATATCCTGTAGAACCTGGTCCTCCAACTCTGGTGTACGCACAGTCCGCCGCTTCCGTGCACGTTCATCTGTCTGAAAGGACAGTGCGCGATAGCAATGGAGATACTATCGAAGACGTTGCTGCCGAAGCAGAGTTACTAAACACAGCCTTCCGAAATGCCTTCTCAAAAGAAGGTGAAATAATTATTCCAGAATTCGTATCGAGAACAGCTGCCAACATGTGTAACGTAGAAGTAAATATCCTCCGAGTAGTGAAGCAACTTAAATTACTTAATAAAATCAAGTCTTCTGGTCCAGACTGTATAGCAATTAGGTTCCTTTCACAGTACGCTGATGCAATAGCTCCATACTTAACAATCATTTACAACCGTTCGCTCGACGAAAGATCCGTACCCAAAGACTGGAAAGTTGCACGGGTCACACCAACATTCAAGAAAGGTAGTAGGAGTAATCCACTAAATTACAGGCCCATATCGTTAACGCCGATATGCAGCGCGATTTTAGAACATATGTTGTGTTCGAACGTAATGAATTACCTCTAAGAAAACGGTCTATTGACACACAGTCAACATGGGTTTAAAAACATCGTTCTTGTGAAGCACAACTAGCTCTTTATTCACCTAAAGTGCTGAGTGCTATTGACTAGGGATTTCAGACCGATTATGTATTTCTGGATTTCCGGAAGGCTTTTGACACTGTACCACACAAGCGGCTCGTAGTGAAATTGCGTGCTTATGGAATATCGTCTCAGATATGTGACTGGATCTGTGATTTCCTGTCAGAGATGTCACAGTTCGTTGTAATTGACGGAAAGTCATAGAGTAAAATAGAAGTGATTTCTGGCGTTCCCCAAGGTAGTGTTATAGGCCCTTTGCTGTTCCTTATCTATATAAACGATTTGAGAGGCAATCTGAGCAGCCGTCTTCGGTTGTTTGCGGATGACGCTGTCGTTTATCAACTAATAAAGTCATCATAAGATCTAAACAAACCGCAAAACGATTTAGAAGAAACATCGAAATGGTGCGAGTGTGAGGTCATCCACATGAGTGCTATAAGGCACTTAAATGTGATTTGCAGAGTATCCATGTAAATGTAGATGATCACAGAAACGCCCAAAAGGGCTTGGAATTTTGTGTTATCTGGTTGGTGCCTTTGAAGATACTCGTTTTGGTATAGCCGTGCCGGCCGAAGTGGCCGTGCGGTTAAAGGCGCTGCAGTCTGGAACCGCAAGACCGCTACGGTCGCAGGTTCGAATCCTGCCTCGGGCATGGATGTTTGTGATGTCCTTAGGTTAGTTAGGTTTAACTAGTTCTAAGTTCTGGGGGACTAATGACCTCAGCAGTTGAGTCCCATAGTGCTCAGAGCCATTTGGTATAGCCGTGCTGTTCTCGACCGTTCCTATCTGCTTGGCCGCACACAAAACACCTTCTCCGCTTGTTGCCAGCATGAATACCGGAGCATTCGCTTGCTTACAGTACGCTGCGTCAATCACACAGAAGGAACATTTGGTACGTGGTCAGAGGAACGTCCATTCGTCAGTGCCATCTACCGTGGTAACGGTGTATTTCCGGACACAAGTTCATAGGACCTTTTTTCCCTCCATTTCCAGTCAGAAATCCATTCCTGCAGTTCAACGGTTTTTTTACATTTTCATTCTGTTTGTCTTAAATCACAATAGATTTCTCTGGTATCTTCTGCAGAATTAAGATGGAGAATGAGGCGGTTTCCTTGTGGGAAACACGTTCTAAATACTCAAAGTTTGCCTCCAACGAATTTAACAGATTTTTAAAAAGAAGAATGTGGTGATAGTATTATTAATTGGTTACTGAGGAAAAATCTCTCTGGGTGTTTGGGACAATTCCGGTACAAAACAAGCGTTATAGATTTCTTGTGCTCATTAAAGTAGTCGTTTCTTGAAGCACAGCTGATGTTAAAAAAAAGTTGAGCAAAAAGAGAATTTGGAACTTATAGCCCAAGGCTTGAAGTCGATCATGTTCGAATTTGTGGCTCGTATATGTTGTTAGTCGGACTGTGGTTGTGTGGCACCGAAGAGCGTGGGACGCAGCGGCGTGTCTTGGCTCGCAAGTTGTCAGCGTGGCAGCTTTTTCCTGCGACAGTTGCAGGGAGAGCATCCAGATGCTCGCCGTTCCGCGCCGCCATCGGTTGCGCAATCTCACTGCTACTGCCGAAAGGAGAAAGTTACAAGCGGTGCTCCAATGTGCTCGCCGTACGCGCTTTGTGTGTGACATATCCACAAAGAGAGGTGAAACGTTTCTGAATGGCCGTTAGCCTTAAAGGCACCGTGCTGTGCTTCGAGCATACTGATAAGAGTGTAGCTGAAATGTCACAAACCGCTTTTCTGACGTTCGCCCACCGTTTACTCTTTGACGGCGCATTGAAAGTGGTTAGACCTCGTACCACTTCTTTACGACGTCGTGTAATATCGCGTAATAAAAACGACTTCGTGTATCGTCGTTTGCTTGTTCGTAGAGTAAAGAGGAGTTAACGCATGGTGGAAAGTGTTCCAGGAAGGAACTGTAAAATGAAAGCAGTCAGGATAACAAAAACACAAAACATAGATTGCGCAACACTGAAATGTGTTTGAGAATTAACGTTTTCTTTTTTTTTTTTAAAAAAAAGTAGAATTAAAGAGGAAAATCCCTTTTTCAGTGATTAACGAAAGTCTTGTTCGGTAGGAGCAGAGTTCAAATCCCTGTCCTGCCACTGGTTTACGTTTTTATTGTTTGCCCGATGTAACCCCTACAGCGCCTCTCGGTGTTGAAAAAACAAAAATAGCTCCCAAATTAGCATCCATGTCACAAAATGACCCAAGTCCCTCCACAAGTAGTAATTACGAAAAATAAATAAAAAACAAATAGAGGGAAATATCTAGTATAGAAAGCAAAAGAAAAGAAAAGGAAAATTTAATTATAAATTTTATAAACATGGGAAGGGGGAAAAACAGTAGAAGATATTAGTTATTCCATTACGTAAGAAAATCAGTATTACAGTCATAGAACGTAGGTTTGGGACACCAAAGATAGTGTTTATTGTATAAATAGCCATACGTTGTAATTACGTTACTCCAGTCTCTAGTCTGTTCTAGTTCGGAAGTTATTTAGGACGTACAGCTTTAGAGAACAACAATTGGGACTTTATTAAACGGGGATCAAGAATAGATCGTGACGAGATTGATTTTGAGGATTGTCAATTCAAGACTTTAATTTGGACATTTATCAGATTAGATAAACGGGAAGGTGAATAGTAACCTCTTTGGCTTTAATGTCAATTCGTGTGAATATTTAAACGCTTTACTGAATTGAGAATTTTAACTGGATTCGGACTTTGAATTGTGATAGTGGGAAACTTTAACTTCACGCGACTAGTGACCATAGTTAATGACAGTTTGCTGATATTAAATAGAAATAACTTATTTACCGAAAGTGACAGGATGTTATCTAACATCTCTGATGCTAGCGGGAATCCTACTTAGACATCTAATTAAAGAACTTCTTTGAATGAGATCGTATGAATGAACCTATTTATCAATAATTCTTGTCAATAAACTGACGTTGTTAATTTGAAACGTAATACAAGTCTTGAACATTAATTTAACATAGATTAATAAACGTTAAGGTTACGTGATCCATGCCAAGAACAAACTAGCGATTCGTAACTAAAATAATTGAACGAAAGGTTAAAGTATCGTCGTCTGTAAACATTGGTAGTAAAGCTACTAAATATTTTTTCTCTCAGTTGGGAAGACTATACGTGTAGTGACCCACGTTTAACATTGGGTTTTAAAAATAATCAAACTGATACTTAGCCGGGACAATATTAAATAAAAGTAAAAACCTTCAATGACAGTCAGTGTGTAAAAAATAAAATCAAACTTTCACCTATTAGACGAAAAAGCGAAAACAAAAAAAGGGCTGCTGCACCTAAGATAGGTCAGGTGAATTCTTTACGATTCCTTCGATAAAAGCACATTCGATTCGTTTCGCCTTACTTCTCCCACTGAGTGATTGCTCCGAATACAAATGATCTTTCATCTCTAATGATCTCATTGTCTAAGAGATGCTAAACTCTAACCTGGCTTTCAGACTGTCATGAGCGATTCCATATTACATGTATCACACCCACCAGCACAGCGGTCACAGCCTTGCAATTTTCACTTAATGTTTCATAAATCATTAGAATTTATATAATGTTTTATGTACTATTTTCATAAGGAAAAGCTCAAATAATAATTACAGTGCGGGGAATAAATGTTTATATGTGCTTCAAACTAATACACATTTATATGTGTAAGTTTAGAGAACGTTGTTTTGTGTGGAGACATCCGGCAGACAGTAAAGGCTTGTGTGTGAAACTTGATTTGATAACAATGCATAAGTTAATCATTAAGCTTACTACAGAGTTACCTGTTTTGAGAGTTAGATCGACCAGCATGTTACTGAAAGTTTCACATCATAGGAACAACCGACAAAGCGATGTTATTAATAGTTTTCTAAATACGCAACAGTAATATTTAATAAGAAATTTAGCAAAAATATGAATTTTTTATGGAAATTGTTCCTAGAGATATGACCTACGTCTATCACTACCCGATTTCCTGCCTAGCCATGAGGTCCAGTGAATCATTAGGTCGCCTAATGAAACCCTACGAGCTACAAAGTCAGGCACGGTAATTTCGCTTTGATTTTCTTGCGAACAAATGAATGCCGCTTTGAGATATTCTTAATCTATTATTTTTACGAATGAAATATAGAAAACCCTCTAGTACGCTAAAAACTAGTGATTCACGTGAGTTCTGATACAGTAAATGCTTTTGTGACTATGGCGATCTTCTACCTATTCACGGAATACGTCGATGACCCTTCTGTACGCAAGTGGTTGCCGTTTCAGCAGATCGATAAGGCGCTTTGACGATAACCTTGTCACTGGTAATTCCACCTTCGATTTTCTGTTTGGCCGTCTCTAGTTGTGTAGCCACCCATAGAGGTTATTTTGTAGAACCCAAAATAGATACCTGCAGTTACTTGGAAAATAAACTTTCAATTGTCCATGGTAATGTTTATCTTGGTGGCACGGAACAATGGCAAGTGACCAAAATATGGTGATGCTGTACACAGTCTCTCTTGCAGAGCAAAAAATATATATTTAACGACCAGTTTCTGCTGTAAAGTAGCAATTTTCAGTTTACAGGTGGTGTTGAAGCCATCGTTGAGTCGCAGGCTCGGGACATTCAGACGGTGCTTCACATCCAAAACCGGTCGTTAAATAAATTTTACTGCGCAGGTGAGACTGTGTGCTAAATTTCTGTAATTAAATTGCTGATTTGCACTGAGTGAAAGCCCAGACCGTGCTACATTGTCTAACCATGTCATCAAATGCAATTTAAAAAATTCTTTGTCTAGGGCATCAAACTAGACAGTCGTAAGCTTTTAAGACTGTAGATTGTCTTTTATTTACGCTAATAATCGGTTGCGGGAAGGGATTTCAAATAGAAGGATACATAAGAGAAAATGCAGGGTGTAACGGGTATGATGGAGATATTTTTATATGGGGTACCTTAATATGTACACAACTAAGTGTGTGTGTGTGTGTGTGTGTGTGTGTGTGTGTGTGTGTGTGTGTGTGTGTGTGTGTGTGCGCGCGCACCACTAAGTTGACTACACCAATCAGTATAGCCGGCCGGTGTGGCCGAGCAGTTCTAGGCGCTTCAGTCTGGAACCGTGCGACCACTACCATTGCAGGTTCGAATCCTGCCTTGGGCATGGATGTTTGTGGTGTCCTTAGGTTAGTTAGGTTTAAGTATTTCTAAGTTCTAGGGGACTGATGACCTCAGATGTTAAGTCCCATAGTGCTCTGAGCCATTTGAACGTATCAGTATAGACTAACCGTTTGCGTTCCACATTTCAACACCTGACCTACTGCTCTGGGGAAAATGGCATCCGTCATTCAAATGGTTCAAATGGCTCTGAGCACTATGGGACTTAACATCTGAGATCATCAGTCCCCTAGACTTAGAACTACTTAAACCTAACTAACCTAAAGACATAACACACATCCATGCCTGAGGCAGGATTGGAACCTGCGACCGTATCGGTCGCGCGGTTCCAGACTGAAGCGCCTAGAACCGCTCGGCCACACCGGCCGGCCTGGCATCAGTGGCTTGCTATTGCCGCATGTACGTGAAGGTACTAACAAGATACTAAGAACATATGGCTTGTAATAGCTTCAAATATTAGTCTGCAAATGATGTAAATACTGATGTAATGCTGTTCTGTACACGGTCCTCGGCCACCAATAAAAATATCTGCACTTATAGCCCTTATACCCAGTACACATGCTCTAGTGCGTTCTGTTTGGACCTGTAAGCCTGTGTTTTTGTTACTTACTTACAGTTACCCCGTTTCACACTGTTGTCCAAAATTAAAGCTACAAATGGAAGTTTTCCAAGGTTTAGTTTATTTTGCCACAAAACAGATGATAAAAAAATAGAAAAAACATAAATAACACAGAACATAAACAACTGGAACACGCATTAGTGTAGACAATAATGTTCTTGGTTTTTACCAGCTTAACGGATTTGCACACACATTCCGACAACTAGTTAATGTGCTCAGTGCGGGGTGTTACCACGCCTGGCTGCAATACAGGCCTGACAATGACGGGGCATGCTTTGAGAGATGTGTCATCAGTGTCATGTTGAGGCAATAACGCCCATTCTCCCTGCAGAGCTGCTCGCAAGTCTTGGAGAACGGTTGGTAGATGCTGACGTGATGCAGCCTGTCTCCCTAGCGCATCCCAGAGATGCTCTATGGGAATTCAAATCGGGAGAGCGAACATGCCTCGTCACTCGTACAGTATCTTCGGTTTCCAAGAGAACACCAACCAACCACCGTGCTCTATGAGGTCGAGCATTATCGTCCATCAGTACGAAATCTGGGCCCAAAACAACTCGCAACAACCGCACGTGAGGTCCCACGATCTCGTCGCGATACCTGACAGCAGTTAAACCTTGCCGATTCACCCGTACAGTTTCATGAAGAGGTGTTAGAGTGGTTCCCATAATGTTTGGATTCCGAAATGGTGTTCAGCATTCTCTCCAGATGCTAATGCGTCGAGATTCACTCTCCAGACCAAATCGGGACTCATTTGCGAAAAGAACATTAGTCCACTGTTCGACCGTCCAAGTGGCATGTTGACGACTCCACTATAGACGTTCCCTTCTGTACACATAAAGAAGGTCTCAGACAATAAAGGCTACTCTGCCGAACCCTTCTGTGCACCGTTTGTCTCGATACAAGACGTCCAGTGAATTCTGCGAGGTCAGACGCCAGTTGGCGTGCAGTACTAAGGCAGCATTGTCGTGCCGTTACGGTCAAAGAACGGTTCTCTCCTTTTTATATCACATGTGGTCGGCCATGCCCTAGTCTTCGGGCTACTGTTTCGGTCTCTCTAAATTGTCGCCACATCCGAGAAACAACAGAACGATTCACATTAAGCCTTCGGGCCACATCAGTTTGCGACTGTCTGCTTCCGTTCTTCTTATGGTCCTCCACCGCAGTGTGTCTGGTAGGCGTCTTCTTTGTGCCATACTCCACCGTCTGTGACTGTGTGCATAGCTATTGTGGATGTGGAACTACCCGGCAGACACTACCTCGTTTGATAGGTGCCCCCACGTCATCGTTGACGTGGTTGTCCACTGACCGGAATGTCGTCTTCTGTGAAGAACACGATTGTACGGACATCTGTTGACATTTTGTGTGATTATATCGTGAATTAGACACAACACGGGGAAATAAGGGTTTGTTGTTTTAATTTTGGACCCCAGTGTATAACAGTAGACGGATCACCAGCCTTAACTATGTATCCACATAGAAAAAGGGTTGTTTGTTAGCAGCAAAAATGGCTCTGAGCACTATGGGACTCAACATCTGAGGTCATTAGTCCCCTAGAACTTAGAACTACTTAAACCTAACTAACCTAAGGACATCACACACATATATGCCCGAGGCAGGATTCGAACCTGCGACCATAGCAGTCACGCGGTTCCGGACTGAAGTGCCTAGAACCGCACGGCCACCGCGGCCGGCTGTTAGCAGCAGCTGTAAGTCCTGTCGTTAGTTTCTTTGTCACTCCTTACCTCAGATGTTCGTTCACGGAGCTCCTGTGATGAGTCATGAAACACTGGTGTGGTGATCCGCTTGGATCTTGCATTCTGACCGAAGCACATGTTTAGGATCATCAACCTAGGACCACTTTCGAAAATAGGCGGTTTGTGTTACAGGATTACTAACTTTTGCGACTGGTGTATGTAGGAGGAAAAGTACTGCTACACGCCTGGTGGACGAGTAACAAGCTTTAAACGTTCGTACAGCGAGATTTTGAGTAGCAGAAAGTAGAAAAGGATTGTACTGTCGGTCATGTCTTCCAAAATTTCGATTATGGTAAGACCACCTAGAGCATTAGTGTCAGAGTAGAGCCGGCCGGAGTGGCCGATCGGTTCTAGGCGCTTCAGTCCGGAACCGCGCGACTACTACGGTCGCAGGTTCGAATCCTGCCTCGGGCATGGATGTGTGTGATGTCCTTAGGTTAGTTTTATTTAAGTAGTTCTAAATTCTAGGGTACTGATGTCCTCAGAAGTTAAGTCCTATAGTGCTCAGAGCCATTTGTTCTTAGAGTAGAAATTCATCGTGTGGAACATTGTAACTGTATAATTTGGTGTTATATACTGAAGCCTTAAATGCGTGTACAAAACAAACGTCAGAGGCTAGTCACTCCAAAATACACTGAGGTGAAAAAGTCATGGGACAGCGATATGCACGTATAGAGATGACGATGGTATCGCGTACACAAAATATAAAAGGGCAGTGAGTTGGCGGAGCTATCACTTGTTCTCAGATGATTCATGTGAAAAGGTTTCCAACGTGATTATGACCGCACGAAGGGAATTAAGACTTTGAACGCGGAGTGGTAGTTGGAGCTAGACATGAGGCATTCCATTTCTGAAATCGTTAGGGAATTTAGTATTCTGAAATCCACAGTGTCTGTAGTGTGCTGAGTGTACCAAATTTCAAAACTGGCTCTGAGCACTATGCGACTCAACTTCTGAGGTCATCAGTCGCGTAGAACTTAGAACTAGTTAAACCTAACTAACCTAAGGACAGGACACACATCCATGCCCGAGGCAGGATTTGAACCTGCGACCGTAGCGGTCGCTCGGTTCCAGACTAGCGCCTAGAACTGCACGGCCACTTCGGCCGGCAACAAATTTGAAGTATTACCTCTCACCACGTAGAACGCAGTGGGCGATGACTTTCACTTAACGACTGAGAGCAGCGGCGTTTACGTAGAATCGTCACTGCTAACAGACTAGCAACACCGAGTGAAGTAACCGCAGAAATCACTGTGGAACGTATGACGAACGTTTCCGTTACGACAGTGCGGCGAATTTGGCCTTACTGGGCTATGTCAGCTGACGACCGACACGAGTGCCTTTACTAAATGCGCGGCATTGCCTGCAGCGCCTCTTCTGGGCTCGTAACCATATTTGTTGGACACTAGACGACTGGAAAACCGTGACGTGGACAGATGAGTCCCGATTTCAGCTGGTGAGAACGGATGGTAGGGTTTGAGTGTGGCGGAGGCCCCACGAAGCCACGAACCCAGCTTGTCAACAGGGCACTGTGCGAACTTGTGGTGGCTCAATAATGGTGTGGGCTGTATTTACGTGGAATGGACTGGGTCCTCAGGGTTTGAGTGTGGCGGAGGCCCCACGAAGCCACGAACCCAGCTTGTCAACAGGGCACTGTGCGAACTTGTGGTGGCTCAATAATGGTGTGAGCTGTATTTACGTGGAATGGACTGGGTCCTCTGGTCCAACTGAACTGATCATTAACTGGAAAAGGTTATGTTCCTTTGTCCCCAAATAGCGATGAAATTTATGTGGATGACAATGCGCCATGTAACCGGACCACAATTGTTCGATTCCTTTGAAGAACATTCTGGCCAATTCAAGCGAATGATTCGGCCACCCAGCTCGCCCAACATGAACCCCATCGAACGTTTATGGGACATAATCGAGAGGTCAGCTCGTGCACAAAATCCTGCACTGGCAATACTTTCGCAGTTGTGGACGGTCTATAGAGGAGCATAGCTCAGTATTTCTGCAGCCGACCTGGAACGCATTGTTGAGCCCATGCTTCGTCGAGCTGCTGCACTTCGCCGGCAAAAGAAATTCCGACAAAATATTAGGAGGTACCCCATGACTTTTGTAACCACAATGTATATTGCATATCGTTACCAAACTACGCTCACCTCCTGGGTGTCTTCGGGATCGTCCTTTCGCCTTCCTTACATCAGTAAATCAATGTGCTAGCGTTGTAGTGTAATAAGAGCGCTTTTTGATGTTTTTAAAGATACTAACGTCGTTCGTTATGAAGTGCCATATTGTTGAATAATCACCTTCCGTTTTGTTCAACTGGTGACAGGTGCCCAAATTCTGTCGTAAATATGTCCACATCAGACAACCCATGCAACCGGGTTTTTCCTATGGTAAAGTGCACGACGTATCTGCAACGTCATACCGATACACTTTAATTATGGTAACTTCCAATTTTCCTAAATTCTAGCCTTTTGCATGAAAAACACACATCTCCACCCCTTACCTCTTCCGAATGAGACATGAAGTAGTGAAGCTGAAACTTTGCTACGCGGCGCCAACAGCTTCTGTAACTGATTATGGATCCAAAACTGCTGTAGAAAAAAAACTGTAAGCCGGAGGAGAATTAGTATCGGCGTTTCACGGAAGTTTACTGGTAAATCGAGGTTTAACGTGCTGCTTTAGCGTCAACGGGACAGGTAAACTCCGCGGCAGTAAAGCGTCCTAGATTACCGCTGAGACACGAAAAATTCATCAGCGCTCTTCGGAAGGGGTCGGGAAAGCTGTCCAGAGGTAACGCAGTTCCGTGTGTCGCTCATCAATCGTAGATTGCGTACTCGATCATTTTAGTTGGACAGCAGGCGTCTGTCATTGCTGGATAGGTGAACAGTTAGTCGCAGAATACTATCCGTTGTTCAGATGCGCCTTCTCTCTCTGTATTCGAAGCTCTTCTATAGTCGCAGATATTGCTGGTCGAGAGTTAGTCGTAGTAGTTGGCGACAGGAAAAATCGTCCGCCAATAGTCTGCATCAAACAATGCTTGTGTTCATCGTGCGGACTGTAAATTAATTTATTTACTGAACAGGGGCAGTGTATGTATATGAGCGATCTCTCTATCAGCCCTTTGAGTTATTTTTTGCGAAGTCCTGTGACATGCCGTTGTTGTTGATAACGACTCTGGCTTAGCCACGGACTGTAAAAGCGGCAGAGTTTTTTTTTCTTTTTTTTTTCTGCGCAACGCTTGTAAACAGTGATGTGACAATGTAATCTGATGATTTAATTATTACACTCCTGTTTTATTATTTTCACGCTCGCATTTCTAATCTTTCTTTCCTCCAGTTTTCACAGAAAAGGGGAGCGACGAGAGAGAGAGAGAGAGAGAGAGAGAGAGAGAGAGAGAGAGAGAGAGAGAGAGGAGGGGGGGGGGGAGTGTAGACAGTACACAAAGGTTAATGAGATCATGTGTGTGTTCACGCACAGGATAAAAGAAACCCCGTGCGCTAGCAGCGCCTATATTAAAAACGGCTGTAGATGAAAGCAGTAAATTCTGATGTAATTTAAAATTCGCTGGTGAGACAAACATAATATATATGCAAAGATTTGTGTGTCGAAGTTCTTTGTCCCTTGTGCACAGCGGTATCGGTCGCTGGACTCTGTTAGGTTGATGCAAAAGTTCGTGGAGTGTTTCCATAAGTTTAATAAACACAACAGATACACATAACAAAGACTTCAGTCATCAATAATATGATCTACTTCACTATTTACAACAGTCTGCAAACGCTGGGGTAACTTTTCAATTCTGCGACTATAGAAATCACGTGGTTTTGAGGGGAAGAACTCGTCTAGGCATGTTCGGAGAGCATTTTCATCCGGGAACAAAGTTTCATAAAGGTTGTTCGATAGAGAGCGGACAAGGTGACAATCTGAGGGTGTAACATCAAGTGAAAAAGGTGAAGCGGAGAAGGCTTCCCAACCCATCTCCTATATAGTGTTTTTTGTCGCTCTAGCAGAATGCGGGCGGGCATTATCGTGGAGTAGTATCACTTCACGCAGTTGTGATCACTGTTCTTGGATTGTGTCTGCAAGACAAATGGCTCAAATGGCTCGGAGCACTATGGGACTTAACATCTGAGGTCATTAGTCCCCTAGAACTTAGAACTACTTAAACCTAACTAACCTAAGGACATCACACACATCCATGTCCGAGGCAGGATTCGAACCTGCGACCGTAGCGTTCGCGTGGTTCCAGACTGAAGCGCCTAGAACCACTCGGTCTGCAAGACATCTCAGTTGACAATAAACGTCATCCGTGATGGTTACACCCCAGGTAAGCTACTCGTATTACACCACACAGTCACTGTTCTGCCAGATGCAGTGGATGCGCGCAGCTCTTTCTACGGGGAGTTGCTGCTTTGTTTGGGCTCAACCATTCCTTTCTTTTCCTTAAGTGGGTATAAATACACCACATCTTGTCACAAGTAACGATAGTAGATAGGAAAGATCGGTGTTGTTCACGAACCGGTTGATGACGAGCAATCAGAGACGCACATTTGGCCACCAGGTGACTTCTATGGTTTTGGCTTAGGCCATGCGTTACACATACACCCAATTTTTGAATCTTCACCGTTGCATGCAAATGTCGCACGGCGGTGGAATGACCACAGTTAATCACATCTGCCAGTTCTCTGGTACACTCACGTGGATAATTGTGGATTAATGCGTTTAAACGGTATGCATCAAAACTCGAAGGTCTTTCTGAACGTGAAGAGTCACTAATGTGAAAATGATCCTCCTTAAAACGAGAAAACCGTTTTCTTACTGTACTCTGTCCGATAGCATTATCCGCATACACGGTGCAAATATTTCTGGCTGCCTCTGCTGTTGTCACCCCTGTACTGAACTCAAACAGAAGAATATATCGGAAATGTTCCCATTTCTCCAAGAAGAATATATCGGAAATGTTCCCATTTCTCCACTTGGCACTCCATTTTCTAGCGTCTACAGCTCCACTGTCTATCTCCAAATGACATTATGTAAACTCAAGTAGCAACAGTAAACTACAAATAAAAAATGACAATCGATAAACCCATAGCAACGGGAATACCAACATGCAAAACCAAAAACGCTACCGGCTTATGCACAAACCTAATAGCTCACGGGACAAAATTTTAGTTACCCCATTAAAAGAGCACACTGGTCGCATTACAGGACTGTGGATGGTGTAGAACTGGTACCAGACGGTCATGAGACCCTGCACCACTGCCCCATGTCATGGGAGGCGAAGTGGTGCGTGGGTGTCTCCCAGTAGGTTATAAGAAATCAGCGCAGGGAAGCGGTTCAAAACTGGCTCTAACAAGCACTATGGGACTTAACATCTGAGGTCATCAGGCCCCTAGAACTTCGAACTACTAAAACCTTACTAACCTGGGGACATCAGACATCCATGCCAGAGGCAGGATTCGAACCTGCGACCGTAGCAGCAGCGCGGTTCCGGACTGAAGCGCCTAGAACCGCTCGGCCACAGTGTTTGGCTCCAGGGAAGCGGGTTGACGTGAAGGTGTGACAGAATGGTAGAAAACAGGTACATTGTTAGGATGTGCCCATGACTACACAGTGAATTTAGCTGCCCACTTTTTGGTACATCAGCGCACTGTCCAAAGAGTGTGCATGGACTGGTGTGTACCACTCGCAGACGCGTAACACAGCTAAGAACACTGGTAGTAAAAGATGTTAACCGACTGTCATGCCTTGTCAAAGGCAAACGGTTTTAAACCGAACAGGAACTGCTGCTGTCAGTGAATACAAGCCCATGACAACCAGTTCCAAATGGCTCTGAGCACTATGGGACTTAACATCTTAGGTCATCAGTCCCCTAGAGCTTAGAACTACTTAAACCTAACTAACCTAAGGACATCACACACATCCATGCCCAAGGCAGGATTCGAACCTGCGACCGTAGCAGTCCCGCGGTTCCGGACTGCAGCGCCTAGAACCGCCAGGCCGCCGAAGCCGGCCAACCAGTTTCCGAGGGAACATAGCGAAGGGAACTGCTTGTAATGGTTATTTGGAGTGTGGTACCTCGCAAAAGGCCATGAGTCACAGCTGCACATAAGGAGCATGTATTCTATGGTTCAGTCAACACACAAACCGGACAGTAACTCACAAGACGACGAGTAGTGTGGTCTGACGAGTCGGGATTTTGCCCATTTACGAATGTTGCGGGGCGAGGAGTACGCAAACAGTCGATATGAAACTTGGCTTCCGCAGACATTTGGTATGAGAATTGCACAGTATAGAACTTAGTCCCTTAGTACGGAGCGAGTCAGTTCTTGCAAGATCACGTCGTAATCAATCTTCCATCTGGGCTGCTGATATACTGATAATAAAAATTGGTGATATTGGGAGAAACATAATAATGCCGAGCTAATTGTATTAACTTACTGAGCGATAATTATAGTGCAAAGCTTTCTACGTAACAGTATTCACTACTAGCATTGTTACACAACCCTAAAATGTGTGTTGCCACATGTTGCCTCAGCAACTGTCACATGTACGCTTACACTCCACGGCTGCGAGGTGTATATCTGTCATATTCCATTCAAGCATTAACCGACCTGAAATGTCTTTCTGCACTCAAAGAAAGAAAGAAAAAGAGAAAGAAAGAAAGAAAACAAAAATAATACGACACACCACGAACCAATTATTCGAATAGGACGGAAATACCAAGATGTGATGTACACTACTGGCCATTAAAATTGCTGCACCACGAAGATGACGTGCTGCAGACGTGATATTTAACCGACAGGAAGAAGATGCTGTGATACGCAAATGATTAGCTTTTCAGAGCATTCACACAAGGTTGGCGCCGGTGGCGGTACCTACAACGTGCTGACATGAGGAAAGTTTCCAACCGATTTCTCATACACAAACAGCAGTTAATCGGCGTTGCCTGGTGAAACGTTGTTGTGATGCCTCGTGTAAGGAGAAGAAATGCGTACCATCACGTTTCCGACTTTGATAAAGGTCGGATTGCAGCCTATACCGATTGCGGTTTATCGTATCCCGACATTGCTGCTCGCGTTGGTCGAGATCCAATGACTGTTAGCAGACTATGGAATCTGTGGGTTCAGAAGGGTAATACGGAAGGCCGTGCTGGATCCCAACGGCCTCTCATCACTAGCAGTCGACATGACAGGCATCCCCCCCTGCGGGTTCGGGGGTAAGAATAGGCCCGCGGTATTCCTGCCTGTCGTAAGAGGCGACTAACAGGAGTCTCAAACTTTTCGGCCTTAATGTGATGGTCCCCTCTTGGGTTTGTCCTCCATTTTTCCAAATTTCCGTTGTTAGTGCGTGCCATTTGGGGAAGGACGCCTTACGTGGTGTTTTTCTATTGGTCCATCATGCACCACCATCTTGCATGCTACCTATTGTCGTGTGGCGGGATTTACACCCAACGTCTTCTGGGTTGCCTCCTTCTCGTCTTGTGCGCAATCCCCTTCTTAGCGCCCCCGACAACTGTGGACCCTTTCTACACCTAAAATCCAGCACGGTAGCCAGTCCGTTGTGGTGGGGTCGTCATGTACCCTCTTGGTGGTAGCCCCCTGACCACGCAGCGATCGCACTACAGATGCCAGAGCTGTTTCCTCCCCACGCATGCCAAGGAGTATGTGCCCATCTTGTCTGGGGCACGGGGACTCCGGGCAACGGGATATCGGCCAGGTACCCGTTGCTTTGGCTGGGTGGCGCCCTTGGGGAGAGCCCTCGTTCGGAGTAGGTGGCAACTGGGTGGATGTGGCGCAATGAAGCGCAATAAATCACACCAAGCTGGTGGTCGCACGGCCACCAGCGTCTCTAAGCGAGGCAGAGTTGACTTTGATGCTGCGCAATGTGACCCTCAGTCGTTCCCCTCGTTGGCTGCGCCGTGGGAGGGACACAGATCTAGTGCCAAGCGGGAGCCTTACGTACCACAGTACCTTGTCTGCAGCAGGACTGATGGTGACTCCTTTCTTACGACGAAGCCTCTTTTTTTAGTGGAACACCTGGAGAATAAGTTTGGGGAAGTGGCGGGGTTGTCTAAAATGAGGAATGGGTCCATCCTCCTCAAGACGTCCTCCCCAGCCCAGTCACGAGCGTTGCTCTTGTGTGACAAGGTGGGTGACGTCCCTGTTACCGTCACTCCCCACAGTAGCTTCAATATGGTCCAGGGGATTATTTACCATCGTGACCTTTTGTTACAATCCGACGACGAGCTGAGAGCCGACTCGGAACGACGTGGTGTACATTTTGTCCGTCGTGTACATAGAGGACCCAAGACTGACAGGGTGGCCACCGGTGCCTTTATCTTGGCCTTCGAGGGTAATGTCTTGCCCGAGAAGATCAAGGTAATGGTTTACCGTTGTGACGTCAAGCCATACGTCCCTCCCCTGATGCGGTGCTTCCAGTGCTGGAAGTTTGGGCATATGTCCTCCCGTTGCCCATCCAGCGCCACATGTCGAGATTGCGGACGCCCCTCTCATCCCGGCCGGCCGCAGTGGCCGTGCGGTTAAAGGCGCTGCAGTCTGGAACCGCAAGACCGCTACGGTCGCAGGTTCGAATCCTGCCTCGGGCATGGATGTTTGTGATGTCCTTAGGTTAGTTAGGTTTAACTAGTTCTAAGTTCTAGGGGACTAATGACCTCAGCAGTTGAGTCCCATAGTGCTCAGAGCCATTTGAACCTCTCATCCCGATTCTCCATGTGCGCCTCCGCCTGTATGTGTCAACTGTGGGGAGCACCACTCTCCTTGATCGCCAGATTGCCCCGTTCATCATAAGGAGCGGAAGATAATGGAATTTAAGACCCTGGACCGGCTTACTTATCGAGAGGCCAAACTGAAATTTGAAAAGTTGTATCCTGTTTCCCTTCGAACATCTTATGCTGCAGCCACGTTATCGTCGCCCTCGCGAGCGGCAGTTGTCGCCTCATCTGTGCCGCCTTCGGTGGGCCCTCGGGGCCGTGCATCTCTGTCTGCCCCTCTAGTGTCTGGGGGGCAAGCCTTCCTCTGTTGCCCCCTTAGCAGTTGGGGGCAAACCCTCTTCTGTCGCTCCCCCCACGCTTCCTTCGGGAGTGACATCTGCTTCAAAACTGGGGGGGGGGGGGCTCGATCCCTCCCCCTCCTTCTCCGCCGGCGTTGCCTCTGCCGGTTCCTCTCTCGCGGAAGGGGTCCCTCGGGGGCTCTCCCTTCTTCCGTTTCTTCTCCTACCCAGCCGGATGTCAGCCAGTGGCTGAAGGTTCCACCACCTGCTGGTCATAGGGCTTCTGCGTCGTCGTCAGCCTCCGACGCTCCTTCAGAGAAGCTCTCCCAGCCCTCTAACCCTAAGGACAGGCGCGAGAAGAAGGAACGGAACGTGTCCAAGAAGAAGGACGTTCCGGCGGTTTCAGTACCGCCTGCTGTAAATAGTTCTGGCTCCGGGGATGAGGTGGAGATCCTCGCCTCTGCCGCGGATCTCGCCCTCACGGAACCCTTGGGGGCCTTTCCTATGGACACAGCTGACTCTCCCCCGGTGGCGGCAGTTGGCTCTGAGGCGCCGTCTGCCTCTTAGTCTCCTTCACGCCCTCCCAGTCCCTTCCTGCTTCCATTCTCCAGTGGAACTGCGGCGGTTATTTCCGCCACCTGCCTGAGCTCCGGATGCTTCTGAGTGTTTCCCCTGTTCTCTGCATTGCTCTTCAGGAAATTTGGTTTCCCGCAATGCGGACCCCCGCCCTTCGCGGTTATCAGGGATACTATAAGAACCGCGCTGCCTGTCAACGAGCGTCAGGTGGAGTTTGCCTCTTTGTTCACTGCTCTGTCTGTACCTCGCCAGTACCCCTTCTGACGCCTTTAGAGGCAGTCGCTGTCAGGGTTGAGCTCTCGCCGGCTATTACTGTTTGCTCCGTTTACATTCCTCCGGATGGGGAGCTCCACCGACATGTCTTGGCTGCGCTGCTGGCTCAACTCCCGCCACCATTGCTGCTGCTGCTGGGCGATTTAAATGCCGGCAACCCTCTATGGGGTGGGACTGTCTCCGATGACCGCGGTCGTGCCGTGGAGCATGTGTTGGCTCAGCTCGACCTTAGCCTCTTGAACACCGGTGCTGCCACGCATTTCAGTGTGGCCCATGGCTCGTTCTCGGCCATCGATCTCTCTCTTTGCAGCCCTGGACTTGTCTCCTCCCTCCACTGGAGAGTGCATCCTGACCTGTGTGGTAGTGACCATTTTCCCATCTATTTGTCACTGCCCCAGTGTCATTCTTCTGAGCGCCTGCCCTGCTGGGCTCTCAACAGGGCTGACTGGCTGGCTTTTACTTCCGCTGCCACCATTGAGTCTCCCCCACAGGGTGACATTGACGAGGTGGTCCATGTCTTGACCACGTCAATGATTTCAGCGGCCGAGGCTGCCATCCCCCGCTCTTCTGGACTCCCTCGGAGGAAGGCTGTACCCTGGTGGTCGCCGGAGATTGCTGAGGCTATTCGCGACCGTAGGTGGGCTCTCCAGCGTCATAGGCGGCACCCGTCTCTGGAGACCCTCATTGCCTTTAAGAGGCTCCGTGCCTTGGCCCGTCGTCTTATTGCACGGCATAAGCAGGAGTGCTGGGAGAGGTATGTCTCATCCTTGGGCTCCCGTGTCTCCCCCTCTCTCGTGTGGTCCTGGATTCGGCGGATTTATGGATACCGGACCCCTATAAGTGTCCGTGGGATCTCCCTGGACGGCGCTGTTTGCACGGACGCTACCGTCATTGCTGAACACCTTGCCGCGCACTTTGCTACGAGCTCTGTGACTGCAACTTACCCCCCTGCCTTTCGCTCTCTAAAGGAGCGAGCCGAGCAGACGCCGTTATCATTCCACGCGTGTCGTTCTGAAAAATACAATGCTTCTTTCAGTGAGAGGGAATTCCTCGCTGCCCTCGCCGATTGCCCTGATACAGCACCAGGACCAGACTGCATCCACGCGCAGATGCTGAAATATCTCTCCAGGGATTGCCAGAGACATATCCTCACCATCTTTAACCGCACTTGGAGCGAGGGCGTGTTCCCGTCGCAATGGCGAGAGGGTGTTATTGTCCCCATCTTGAAGCCCGGTGCGGACCCACTGGCGGTGGACAGCTATCGTCCCATTACCCTCACCAACGTTTTGTGCAAATTGCTCGAACGTATGGTGGGGCGGCGTTTGTGTTGGTTCCTTGAGTCGCGCGGTCTCCTCGCTCCATCCCAGGGTGCCTTCCGTCGGGGCCGGTCTGCTGCGGACAATTTGGTGCGGCTGGAATCTGCTATCCGTACGGCCTTTGCCCGACGTCAGTATCTCGTTGCTGTATTTTTTGATCTGCGGAAGGCGTATGATACCACATGGAGGCATCATATCCTTGCTACGTTACATGTGTGGGGTCTTCGTGGTCAGCTCCCGGCTTTTCTTCAAACCTTTTTATTGCGCCGCTCTTTCCGGGTGCAAGTCGGTGCCGTCTCAAGTTCATCTTATATACAGGAAAATGGGGTCCCGCAGGGCTCAGTGTTGAGCGTCTCATTATTTCTAGTGGCCATTAATGGTCTGGCTGCAGCCGTGGGGTCGTCGGTGTCTCCTTCTTTGTATGCCGACGACTTCTGCATCTCATTTAGCTCGACGACTACGGGAGTCGCCGAATGCAGGCTGCAAGTAGCCGTTCGCAAGGCAGCATCATGGGCTCTGACTCATGGTTTTCAGTTATCTGCAGCCAAGACTCGAGTTATGCACTTCTGCAGGCATCGGACGGTCCACCCTCATCCTGAACTTTACCTCGACGGCCACCTCCTTGAAGTGGTGGACACTAGCCGCTTCTTAGGACTCGTCTTTGATGCCCGGCTCACATGGGTTCCTCATATTACTCAGCTGAAGCAAAAGTGCTGGCGGCACCTCAATGCCCTCCGCTGCCTGAGCCACACGTCTTGGGGTGCAGATCGCTGCACACTGTTGAGGTTGTACAGAGCCCTTGTGCAGTCCAGGCTTGACTATGGGAGCCTGGCCTATGGGTCTGCATCACCCTCAGTGTTGACGTTGTTGGACCCCATACACCACTGTGGGGTTCGGCTTGCAACTGGCGCTTTCCGTACGAGCCCCGTGGATAGTCTACTGGTGGAGGCCGGGGTTCCCCCGCTGCGGATTCGCCGCCATCGACTGCTCGCCGACTATGCTGTCCACGTGCATTGCTCGCCGGGCCATCCCAATCGTCGCCTGCTTTTCCCTGCCATGATCCTCCATCTGCCCGAACGGCGACCTAGGTCTGGGCTTTCCATTGCTGTCCGCGTCCAGTCCCTGCTGTCGGAACTGGGGTCATTCCCTCTTCTGCCTCCCTTCCAGGTCCGTGTACCTACGCCTCCCTGGTGTCTGCCCCGGCCGTCTGTCCGTCTGGACTTGGCACGGGGACCCAAGGACTCAGTTCCGCCTGTGGCCCTCCATCGCCGTTTTCTTGCACTCCTCGCCTCATTTTCGGGCTGTGAGACTGTCTACACTGATGGTTCCCTGGTTGATGGTCGTACTGCCTATGCTTTTGCTCACGCTGCCCATGTTGAACAGCGCTCCTTGCCGGCTGGCTGCAGTATTTTTACTGCAGAGCTGGTGGCCATCTTGCGCGCTCTTGAGCATATGCGTTCCTGCTCAGGTACGTCCATCGTCATCTGCAGTGACTCCCTGAGCAGCCTCCAGGCTATCGACCGCTGCTATACCTCTTCTCCTCTGGTATCATCTATTTAGGAGTCTTTCTCTGCCATTACCCGCTCTGGTCGTTCGGTGGTCTTTGTTTGGACGCCAGGTCACGTTGGCATCCCGGGGAACGAACGTGTCGACAGTCTGGCAAAAGGGGCGATCGACGCCCCAGCTTTGGAGATCGGCCTCTTGGCTTGTGATCTGCAGTTGGTGTTGCGCCGTAAGGTGCTTGGGATGTGGAATGATGAGTGGCGTGGCCTGACATCCCCGAATAAACTGCGAGCTGTTAAGGAGTCGACCGATGTATGGTGGTCCTCCCTGCGGGCTTCTCGCAGGGACTCTGTCGTCCTGTGTCGGCTCCGCATCGGCCATACCTACCTGACGCACGGCCATCTTTTGCGTCAGGAGGATCTCCCCCCCCCCCCCCCCCCCCTGTGTCGGTGTGGGTCCCGGCTGACGGTCACCCACATTTTGTTGGAGTGTCCCCAACTGCGCACCCTCCGGCAGTCTTTTAATCTCCCGGGCACTTTGCCTTTGGTTTTATGTGACGATGCCTCCATGGCTGACGACGTTTTAAATTTTATCTGTGGTAGTCCTTTTTATGGTTCCATTTAGGGAGGTTCTGCACCTTTCCCTTTCTGTGTCTCTTGTCCTCGAGTCTCTCCTAATTGGTTGCTGTTTTGGTGTGTAGTCGGATGGTTGACTCTTTCCCCTTTTTTTTTTTTTTTTGTTCTCGTCGTCAGTCAACCAGTCTCCGGCCATCTTCTTTTCTTCAGTTTATTTCTGTCTGGTGTTCATCTGTACTCTTCTTGTCTGCCGTATTCGTTGCCACCTTTGTGTTGTTTCAGTGCCTGGGGGGGAGTCTCCTTCCCCTTGGGGTTTTACCTGCTCCGCAAATTTTCGTTTCGCCTGTTTTTGGAATAGGCCTGATGACCTTAGCTGTTTAGTCCCCCTTAAACATCCCAACAACCACCACCATGACAGGCATCTTATTCGCATGGCTGTAACGGATCGTGCAGCCACGTATCGATCCCTGAGTCAACAGATGGGGACGTTTGCAAGACAACCTCCATCTGCACGAACAGTTCGACAACGTTTGCTGCAACAGCAGCAGCATGGCAAAACGTCATTTTTTTGGATGAATCCAGGTTCTGTTTACAGCATCATGATGGTCGCATCCGTGTTTGGCGGCATCGCGGTGAACGCACATTGGAAGCGTGTATTCGTCATTGCCATACTGGCGTATCACCCGGCGTGATGGTATGGGGTGCCATTGGTTACACGTCTCGGTCACCTCTTGTTCGCACTGACGGCACTTTGAACAGTGGACGTTACATTTCAGATGTGTTACGACCCATGGCTGTACCCTTCATTCGATCCCTGCGAAACTCTACATTTCAGCAGGATAATGCACGACCGCATGTTGCAGGTCCTGAACGAGCCTTTCTGGATACAGAAAATGTTCGACTGCTGCCCTGGCCAGCACATTCTCCAGATCTCTCACCAGTTGAAAACGACTGGTCAATGGTGGCCTAGCAACTGGCTCGTCACAATACGCCAGTCACTACTCTTGATGAACTGTGGTATCTTGTTGAAGCTGCATGGGCAGCTGTACTTCTACACGCCATCCAAGCTATGTTTGACTCAATGGACAGGCGTATCAAGGCCGTTATTACGGCCAGAGGTGGTTGTTCTGGGTACTGATTTCTCAGGATCTATGCACCTAAATTGCGTGAAAATGCAATCACATGTCAGTTCTAGTATAATATATTTGTGCAATGAATAACCGTTTATCAGCTGCATTTCTTCTTGGTTTAGCAATTTTAATGGCCAGTAGTGTACATATACAGGCTAATAAATGATTGTAATTTCAGAAAAAAAAAATTGTATGTTATATTCATGAGAAAGAGTTTAACAAAATGAGTAATTCAGTAACGCGTTACTCCACCTTTGGCCCTTACGCAAGGACTTATTCGGCTTGGCATTTATTGGTACAGTTATTGGATGTCCTCATGAGGGATATCGTGACAAATTCTGTCCAATCGGCGCGTGAGATCGTCGAAGCCCGAGCTGTCTAGGGTCCTTCGTCTAATGCTCCAAAATTTCTCAGTTGCGGAGAGCCCGGCGAACTTGGTCAGGATAGGGTTTGGAAAGCACGAAAACAAGGAACAAAAACTCTCGCTGTATACGGGTGAGCATTATTCTGCCGAAATTAAAGCCCAAGATGGCATGCCATGAAGCATAACAAAATGTGGAGTAGAATATCGTTGACGTACCACTGTGCTGTAAGGGTGTCGCGGATATCCACCAGAGGCGTCTTGCTGCGAAATGAAATGGTACCCCCAGACCATCACTTCTGGTTGCTCGGCCGTATGTATGGTGGGCGCCAGTCAGGCTGATATCCCACCACTGCCCGGGCCGTCTCTAGACACGCCTTCGCTGGTCATCGGGGCTCACCATGGAAGACAATTCAACCTGACTGTCGCCGCCGTACGGCTCGACGACCAGGAGTGATGGTCTAGGGACACCATTTCATTTCATAGCATGACCCTTTTGGTGGTCATCCGCGGCGCCCGTACTGCACAGCGATACGTCGACGATATTCTTCTCCCTGTCTTGTCACGCTTCATGGCAAGCCATCTTGGGCTTACTTTCCGGCGAGAAAATGCCCACCTGCACCCGGCAAGAGTTTCTACTGCTTGTCTTCGTACTTGCCATGTCGTACCTTGGCCCGCAAGATCGCCGAATCTCTTCCCAATTGGAAACGCTTGGAGCATTATGGGCAGGGTCCTCCAACCGGCTCAGGATTCTGACTATTTGACACGCAAGTTGGATAGAATTTGGCACGATATCCCTCAGGAGGACCGCTAACAACACTACCAATCAGTGCAAAGCCGAATAATTGTTTGCAGAAGTACCAGAGATAGTCCAACGCATATTGACTTGTTCAGTTTGTGAAGGTCTTTTTCTTGAATAAATTATCAATTTTCTTCTGGAATTGTAACAGTTTATTTGTGTCTATATACCGATTTCAGTCCCATTCGGCTAATTGCTTTGTGGTGCGTCGTTTTGGTTTTTATGTCAGTTCATATGCCACACTTGTCCTGTTCAAAGAACTTACATGAATGTAGCTGGGTGTCGTCTTCGACAACAGCCGACATTTCGCAGGTGGACTCCCTGTAAATTTTCGCGGTACGAATGCAACGAGATACCTCAAGGCGCAAATTCAGTGACAGATCGGTATGGATGGAAATTGAAAAGACTAAGTATGCAGAGCATATGCGGAAAGAAAGAAAGAGAGAGAGAGGGAGAGAGAGAGAGAGAGAGAGAGAGAGAGAGAGAGAGAGAGAGAGAGAGAAGGCAGGATTCCACGCTGAGTCTAACCAAAAACTTCAATCTCTATCTATAAGATGACTTACTAATTTGATTTCGACTGCTTCCGTAATAACGCTATCCCAATAGCTAGAAGTACACGCCAGAATGTCCGTGTTACATTCCATAGCATGACATGTGTCGCGCTGGCACATAGTCATGTTTCACATCTCTTATCTTATTCGCATGAGCCATACTCGAAATACGTTGTTGGCAGTAGAATGACTGCGCAGTTTTCTGCGATGCAGTTTCTCTAAATTTAGCCAACAGAGTTTCACGAAAACTACGTTGCCTTCCTTCCAGAGATGCCCATAATACGTTCTCAGATGATGATGGTGGTGGTGGCTCTCAACATCGTGGTCATCAGCTCCTGTACAAGTTCCAGTCTTTACATTTCCAGTCTCGCCACTACCCGAATGATGGTGAGATGATCAGGACAACACAAACTCCCAGCCCCGGGCGAAGAAAATCTCCGACCCGACCGGGAATCGAACTCGGGACCCCGTAATCCAGAGGCAGCAACGCTAGTCACTTTTTTAAAATCTCATTTTGTTCTATATCGTTCTTTGAATTTGTTCGGGGCGGACGTCCGATGACAACCGTTCAGGTGCTTCGTTGATCCGTTAACTTTTTTTTTTTTACTTGCAGCGGTAGCTAACCCTCTGACCCAACACGCTGAGCTACCGTGCTGGCGAATGTAGACCACGAGCTGTGGACGAGTTCTCAAAGTACCTCTGCTACACTTGCACTAACATGTTACTGTTTCAGCTGTCATCTGGTTGGAATTACAGTTTTAAAAAATCTTACATTGTATTAACAGACGTAAAATCCGCGACCAGACGCAGGTAACCACGCGATTCAGACCGGCCGCTGTGGCAGCTTCCCCCACATGCTTCTGATGAAGTGTGGTGAAGCATGCGGTCAATACGCCGCCCATCAGACTGTTACTGGTTGTCCATACCTAATAGACGCTACCTCTCATTCAAGTAACCCTGCAGCCAGAGAAAAATCTCTGGAAGTGCAGCAGATTCAACTCTTTTTTTTTTTTTTTTTTTTTTCCCCTCCACATGGCAGTCAGACGCGCTCACCACTCAGCCACGGAAACAGACTAAACTGTCACAAATACAGATAATATGAGCTTATCAGCTAACGTAATACCAACACGATAACACAGTTTTTCGGAAGGCTGTGAGATTTTTCTTCCCGAGTACTAAAATGACTTCCGACATAGCTTATAACTGACAAGGGGAACCCGCGATAGGTTGCTCTCTGATGCAGTCTGAACTTGGCAGTATGATAGAGGGATGAAAATAAAAGGACACTTATTTAAGCTTAGGTGTCCATACGCAATAACTTCCGAGAAAAATTTGACGGTCAAAGTTTCGACGCGACTTCATCAGGCTAACTCCCACGGCGTAAAACACAAGTGCGTTGGTAGCGCAGTAGCTAAGAGCACAGTTTCGAAATTTCGCAGCCCCTGTTCAAATCCGATCTTAGGCTTTTTTGTTTATCGCGGAAGTATGTGACATCAGTATTTTTTATAGCATCATAAAATATAATGGAATTAATATCAAAAGACATAGACTTCAAATCTTACTAATAATAGATATTATCACAATTGACACGGATTAACACCTCCCAGAAAACTGCTACCAACAGTTCTCGTTCGTCTCCAAGAAGTTAGTGACAGTTTTTGTTCTCGAGTCCACCAAGGTGTAAACCAGTTAATGGAGCGACGTCAAAATGTATTCGCAACAGCCATAAAATCTGGAAAGCTCACAAAAGAAACTGTCATCTGTACCTGGATAAAAAGTTTGACAACCTTGCGCATGACTGGAACCGTTCCTGTACGTTAATAACTCGTGAGGTGGGCAAACGATGCCTCCTTATACGATGGGATCAAATCGGAATACCGACATTTTCAATAAAAATAATTCCACCGAAGTGTATGCCATTACGTAAACTCTGGGAAGTATGGTTTTACTGCAAGGTGAAGAACTATCTTTGCTCTCTACGGAAGTACCTTATTCTCATCGTACAGCAGAGGCAAATCACAGGCAGAAGGGATGCAATTAAAATACAAACCTCGATCCAAAATCAGTTGCAGGCCCCAACTTTCGAGAAAATGCTTGGATACGCGTGGTCTACCGTAAAATTATCGCAAGATCGCCATGTTCTTGTCTTAATTATATTCACACAGAAATGCGACACTGGTATATGTGTCTTCGCACGTTGCTCGTGGCGCTCATAATTTTTATGCTTTAAATGTTTATACGAGTGCAGTGGTTCTCTTAAAGTCTGAAAGTAAAAATCACAACGAAAATTGAAGTATTAGAACTTTTGTGTTTTATGATTTTCAGTTAGTGTCAGTTACATGATATAAGATTTGTGATAAAATCTGTTTTTAATAAGGATTGAAGTGCTTAGGTCTTTTGTCAGTAATTCTTTTGTATTTTACGACGTCACAAAAAATATTGATGTGACCTACTTCCGCGACTACAAAAGAAAAACAAAATATAAGATTGTATCTGAACACGGTGTGCGAAATTGCGAAACTGTGCTCTTGGCCACTGCGCTATCTCGTTTTACGATGCACGAGTGGACTGAAGAAGTCGCATCGAAAACTGACAGCAATTTTCTCGGAAAGTATTGAGTGTTGGCACGTAAGCCAATATATGTGTCACTTTATTTTGACACATTTTCACCATGCGAAGTTTCGACTGTATCAGATAGCGATTTATGACGGGTTCCCCTTGTCAATTGAAATTGTGGATGCAAGCAGCCCTACACATTTAAACAGGCGTCTAATTGTTGCTGTAGATTCCAGGTTAAGTCGGACCTTCTAAGAAACAGAAATCCAGTGCGTTACCATTTCACCCGATGTACTACTTAAAGAAGTGGAAAAATAAGAGGCAATCGGTAGTTGTGTTTTTCTTTTCTTTTCTTCCTCGGCAGTGCGCTTGACGGTAAAGAGGAAACTTTCAGGCGACTGGACGGACGCTACATTTATTCGTTTCTAACGCACTCACTCTCGGCTGGACGTGGGCCATAAGGAAAAAGCAAAGGGAAGATGGTTGTACTGCAGGTGATTTTAACTTCGGATTTTGGGCTGAAGTCTTGTCACTGTAAATCTGCTGACTTAGGTACTTAACACATATAACTCAAGGTCCATTATAAATGATCTCCATTCACGTCTGCCCCCTTAGCTGAGAGGTTTGCGCGTCCGACTGCAGTCAGCGGGCCTGGTTAGATTGCTGGTCGGGTCGGAGATGGTCTCCGCCCGGGGACTGGGTGTTGTGTTGCCCCCATCATCATTTCATCATTATTGACACTCGAGTCGCCCAGTGGGGTGTTAACTGAAAAGACTTGCAACTCGCCAGCGAACTTCGCCAGATAGGGTAGCATCAATGCTCTACGATCATTTCATTTCGTTTTATCTCATCTCCATTCAAGTTTACATTTCTTTATTGTTCACCCGTGCTGTTTTTCGACTCGCGTGTAAATATCGCAGCCAGATATTTTGAGGTGAACGCCGTTATTATTATTGTATATTTATTTAGAATTGCGAAAAGAAGTGATGGTAGTGTATCTATTGTTTCTGTCCGTTGGCAACAGTCTTACTGTTGGCAAGTGTAACAGTGAATATAAATGTTTATCTTTAGTGAACTTTTCGTTCATCTTGGTGCCGAACATGTCTTAAGGCTCTCTCCTACTGTGCTGAACTCATAGTTTAAAAATATAGTGTATTCGTTAACACTCCCAGTATATCCCCAGTTTGTCAGAATGTTTCCTATGAGAGCTGCTCAGTCCATTGTTGTGTTATTCTCAATTTAGTAGTTAAACTTATGTTTCAGAAAATGTCAGTAGATGAAGAGCAAGTACAATCATTATTTCTAAATCAGTTGCGGTGCAGCAGAAATTTCTTAAGGTACGTGGATGCGAAATATTAGAGCTGTTTACGATTATCAGTAACTTTAAAATGCTGCTTTAATTTCTTCTCTCCGGCGTTCGTCGTTTCGCACTTTAATTTACTGGCCTGAGGGAGATTCTTGAATTTGTTCCTCTTGACGCAATCAACGTCTGCTACTGTTGCAAAAGCGAGATGTGAAATGACAGGAGGTTGCAATTAGAGACCGTTTCTGAGAACGTTCCAACACGCTGTGGCACTATCTACCCATAATTAATTTTTCCTTTTGTTTGATGCCATTATCTTAATCAATATGCAACGGTGCCCTTATTTAGCACGGTATGAATGCGTCACATTGCGCTGCCCAACTAAATCCCCATATTTCATCTATCTTTCCAGCGCTTCATTATTTGTTTCGATAGTCCAATTATCTGAAACAACTGCTTGACGGCGCGCTTAAGAATTAGCACAGCGCTACAAGAGAGACAGAGAGGGCTGACCAGTATTTCCAACCAACCCCAACGAAAGGTGAGTCACTTGCAGTGTAAGACACACTTCGAACACTGATCCTTGGAGTGTGGGCGTGAACACACTGCTCCAATCTAGCAACGACTGACAAACTTGCATTAGTGTCCGTGTAATCGTCTCAGACATGATCGTAGTGATTGTTGAAACAAAAGTCACTGCTGCTATCCCAGGCATTCACTGAGGAGCCTCCCACTCACGTTAATAACGGCAGACAGATCCCATAATTTCGATGGAAATGTGTGAGTTATATTGCAGATAAACGCCATCCCCTCCGTCTTTCTCTGAAACAATCAGAATCAAGCTCCTCAGCCATCGTGCTTTCAAAATTAGCGTTTACTCATCGGTGGCATCAGTGTCGGTTAGCCAGAGCTACCAGACAGAAAAATTTCATGTAACCTAGCACAAAGGGATGTAAACAGTTGCAGTGTTATTAGAGAGTGTGTGAAATTTGTAGAAGACGTAAAAAGGTCAGAGTAGGAGAGTTACCAATCGTCCGGCCATCCTGATTTAGGTTTTCCGTGATTTCCCTAAATCGCTCCAGGCAAATGCCGGGATGGTTCCTTTGAAAGGGCACGGCCGACTTCCTTCCCTGTCCTTCCTTAATCCGCTGAGACCGTTGACCTCGCTGTCTGGTCTCCTCCCCCAAACAACCCAACCCAACCCAACCCCAACCCAACCAATCGTCCTGTGTCCATCACATTGGTAAGGTTAGTCAGGAGTTTCCCTCAAACATGGGCAGGAGTGTTGCAATGTGACGAATTTGCTATATTCCCCCCTACACTTGGACCACACAGGGCATTTCGGGAATGGCAAGCCACTCTGTGGCGCGAATTGGTCTCGATAGGAGCAGCATGATCAGTATCCAGATAATTGAAAAGATATTTTTATTTCATGTCGATGTAAATATAAAGAATAACACCAGTACTGTGATAATACTAATGATAGCATTTTTTCCTTGCAGCAGGAATTTAGTAAGTCAATTACACTGTTGCACAGTAGAATAATTTCATTGTGTAGGCTTAAAAATTTGGTAAAGTTGTACCAGGCGAGCTCGGAAGAGAGTTGGTTATCGCTGGGCGGGTGTGACAATCATTAGGTCAATAAGGTGTACTACCAGCGCAACAGATTTCGGAACGGGGCATACACAAACAGTCACTGCTGTGCGGTAACGCCATGCAACCTCACCATCCCGAGCGCCGCTAGAAAATCAGTTGTAGATAGAAAGGACCGAGCTCCACGATGTTATTTATTCGTGATATTTTGACTGACTTGCACTAAAAAGATTTCTTAGATTGCCTGAGTACTGAGCATTTTGCTCCTCTCGTGACCGCTTAGCGCCACAGTGCAGCTTGCTATCTCAGTGCTGGAGTTACTCTGTCGTACAGGTATCTTTATCTGGCGGCGGCAGGTGCGTGTGTGTTCCAAGCCAATGAAAGTAATTCCTTGACTTACCATAGTAATACCCATGTTGGCGACTCCCTGCCTTTTGTCGGTTTTGTGTAGGACTTTTCCGGCAGTACTTGTCAACCAATGTCCGCTCGTTGAGGCAGTGGGGCTAGATATTTCATGTAAGAGAGGAGCGCCATTGTAGAAGTATTGGGCGGTCATGGCCCAGCCCGACCAGTATTCTCAGGGCTATCTAGAGGCTCGCAGCGCCTGATCCACTGTCAGTGTGCTTGCTGTATTTTATTTGTCTACATTTTTCCCCAATATGTCCAGTATGATCCACATATTAAGGGGGAAGGGGGGAGGAGGATATTGCAGTTTTGGCACATTGTGCCACTCCTGCTAATGGTTGAAGGCAGCTCCAGACAAAACTTACCAATGTGATGCCAGAGGAGGATTGGTAACTGTCCTCCTCGGATTATTTTTCTGTCTTCTAGCAATTTCCCACACTCACTAATAACAATGCAAAAGTTTATATCAAAAATGGCTCTGAGCACTATGGGACTTAATTTCTGAGGTCGTCAGTCCCCTAGAACTTAGAACTACTTAAACCTAACTAACCTAAGGACATCACACACAGCCATGCCCGAGGTAGGATTCGAACCTGCGACCGTAGCGGTCGCTCGGTTCCACACTGTAGCGCCTAGAACCGCTCGACCACTCTGGCCGGCATAGTTCATATCGTGTTGTGGTAGGTTACTTGGCTTTCTCTTCTGCCTGGAATGTCTGTCTGAACGAGACCGACGCCACCGGCGCATACACTATGTGATCAAAAGTATCCAGACACCTGGCTGAAAATGACTTAAAAGTTCGTGACTCGCTCCATTGGTAATGCTGGAATTCAGTATGGTGCTGGCCCACCCTTGGCCTTGATGACAGATTCCACTCTCGTAGGCATTATTTGTCAGGTGCTGGTAGGTTTCTTGGGGAATGGCAGCCCATTCTTCATGGAGTGCTGCACTGAGGAGAGGTAGCGACGTCGGTCGGTGAGGCTCGGCACGAAGTCGGCATTCCAAAACATCCCAAAGGTGTTTTATATTATTCAGGTAAGGACTCTGTGCAGGCCAGTCCATTACAGGGATATTATTGTCGTGTAACTACTCTGTCACAGACCGTGCATATGAACGGGTGCTCGATCGTGTTGAAAGATGCAGTTGCCATCCTCAAATTGATCTTCAACAGTGGGAAGCAAGAAGGTGCTTAGGACATCAATATAGTCCTGTGCTGTGATAGTGCCACGCAAAACAACAAGGGGTGCAAGCCCCCTCCATGAAAAACATGACCACACCGTAACACCACCGCCTCCGAATTTTACTGTTGGCACTACACACGCTGGTAGATGACTTTCACCGGGCATTCACCATACCCACACCCTGCCATCGGATCACCACATTGTGTACCGTGATTCGTCACTCCACACAACGTTTTTCCATTGTTCAATCGCCGCTCCTTACAACAAGCGAGGCTTCGTTTGGCATTTACCGGCGTGATGTGTGGCTTATGAGCAGCCGCTCGACCATGAAGTCCAAGTTTTCTCACCTACCGCCTAACTGTCATAGTAATTGCAGTGAATCCTGATACAGTTTGGAATTCCTGCGTGATGGTGTGGATGGATGTCCGCCTATTACACATACGACCCTGTTCAACTGTCGGTGGTCTCTGTCAGTCAACAGACGAGGTCGGCCTGTACGTTTTTGTGCTGTATGTGTCCCTTAACGTTCCCACTTCACTATCACATCGGAAACAGTGGATCTAGGGATGTTTATGAGTGTGAAAATCTTGAGTACATATGTATCACACAAGTGACATCCAGTCACCTGACCACGTTTGAAGTCCGTGAGTTCCACGGAGCGCCCAATTCTGCTCTCTCGCGATGTCTAATGCCTACTGAGGTCGCTGATATGGAGTACCTGGCAGTACGTGGCAGCACAGTTCACCTAATATGAAAAACGTATGTTTTTGGGGGTGTCCGGATACTTTGGTCACATAGTGCATATGCTTACTTTGAAAGCAGAATGGTTGAGGAGCTCGATTCTGATTGATCCAGAGAGAGAAAGGAGGGAGGGGATAGCGAATACCTACAACGCAGCCCACATATTTTCACCGTCGTCATGGGGCCTGTCTGCGGTTGGTTGGTTGGTTGGTTGGTTGGTTTGGGGTATAAAGGTATCAAACTATTGGGTCATGTCTGCAGTTATTGCCATGAGTGGAGGCCCGTCGCTGAATGCTTCATGCAGCAGCAGACCCTTTACTGCCGACAGTCACTTCAGTGATGTCAGAGGCGTCAACACCTAAAATAATGCAGGTTTCTCGGTCATTGCTGGGTTGGTGCAATGTGTTGACGACCAGACTCAAAGGATCAGTGTTTAAAGTACGCACTACCCTCCAGGCGACTTATTTTCTTTGAGGGGTGGTTGGAGTTAAAGGTGAGCTCTATCTAGGCGTGAATGTTGTATTACTGCGACAATTTTTACGCACCCATTGTCTTTGGTTGGAGATGAGTGACTTCAGAAATTTTCTCGAACGTCATAAATGTACTGTGACGACGTTATTTTGAACAATGTGCATATTTTAACACACGAGCAATGACGTCACACAGTATAGTAATGTAGTGATAAATAGTTCGGTTAGTTTTGGGCACATTCTGCGGCATTGTGATAGTTTGAGAACACCATGATCCCAACGTGATGTTGACATGAAGCGTGACGTGACGTTGATGTGATGTCGAGAGCAGTGGGATGAAACTCATGCAATTCGATAAAATACATCAAATTGTGAAAAAATACTTAAATTTGTGGAAAATATGGAAAGTACGAAAAATACGAAAAATTGTAAGAAATGTGGAAGAACTACATAAAATGGTAGAGAAATGCGATAAAATGAGTCCTTACATATCTACATCTAAGTCTACATAAATACTCCGAAAGTTCGTGGCGGAGGGTACATTGTTGGACCGCTAGTCATTTCCTTTCCTGTCCCACTCGCAAGGGTAACCACAGATGGCGAGCTGAAGTCCATGCTGCTGCAAACGTCGTCGAACTATTCGTGCAGATGGTTGTTGTCTTGCAAACGTCCCCATCTGTTGACTCAGGGATCGAGACGTGGCTGCACGATCCATTAAAGCCATGCGGATAAGATGCCTGTCATCTCGACTGCTAGTGATCTGAGGCCGTTGGGATCCAGCACGGCGTTCCGTATTACCCTCCTGAACCCACCGATTACATATTCTGCTAACAGTCATTGGATCTCGACCAACGTGAGCAGCAATGTCGCGATACGATAAACCGCAACCGCGATAGGCTACAATCCGACCTTTATCAAAGTTGGAAACGTGATGGTACGCATTTCTCCTCCTTGCACGAGGCATCACAACAACATTTCACCAGGCAATGCCGGTCAACTGCTGTTTGTGTATGAGAAATCGGTTGGAAACTTTCCTCATGTCAGCACGTTGCAGTAGTCCCCACCGACGCCAAACTTGTGTGAATGCTCTGAAAAGCTAATCATTTGCATATCACAGCATCTTTTTCCTGTCGGTTAAATTTCGCGTCTGTAGCACGTCATCTTCGTGGTGTAGCAATTTTAATGGCCAGTATTGTAGTTTGATAGTTGAGTTTCTGGTCTTCGACAGTATTCTTTTTGTTAGTAGTGCCGTATACACTATTTAGATTGTAACATTTGTACATTAAGGTCTAGGATTCATTGTTTCTGTCCTATCTCTGACGTAGACTGCCCTGCAACATTGAAAAATGGCCCGCATGTCCTTCAGCCTCCTATCTTTACAGCAGTTGTAACTATTGGCTCACACTATGGAGTATAGGTATATAGAGAGCGTGGCGGGCAACTTATCACAGGGGTGGTTCACTTTAATATGCTGCCATTGGTGCGAAGACCATTCGGGAAATTTTGGACAGTCTTCATGGCATCAGCCACATATCGTCCGCATCACTTCAGTTAAACTGCTGATTCTAGGGATCCTTCATAGTTAAGATTCGTTCTAGTAAGAACTCTGTGAACTGTTCGTAGACCAAAAAGTAAGTTTTCTCGTACTTTAATTAATCTATTTAGCAACCACAATCGTCAGCGTGGTTTTGTTTCCGTTGCTCCAGCTTTTATTATTATGACATTTCTACAATCTCCTCTGTGTGCACTGCTGTTGATTACCGGCCACAATACTGAGATATATTACGATATATTATATAGGAACTTGGTCTCTGATTCGAAAGTCAGCGTATGTTTCATTATACAGGGCACAATTTCAACTCAGTAGAAATTATCGTTTTGAGGTATGAAGTACATATAAATGAACAGTTTATCGTGTAATACCATTTTTTCTTACAAGGGAACCTCCCCATCGCAACCCCCTCAGATTTAGTTATAAGTTGGCACAGTGGATAGGCCTTGAAAAACTGAACACAGATCAATCGAGAAAACAGGAAGGAGTTGTGTGGAACTATGAAAAAAATAAGCAAAATATACAAACTGAGTAGCCCATGTTCACTATAAGCAACAAGGACAGTATGAGCTCAGGAGCGCCATGGTCTCGTGGTTAGCGTGATCAGCTGCGGAACGAGAGGTCCTTGGTTCAAGTCTTTCCTCGAGTGAAAAGTTTAATTTTTTATTTTCAGTTTATGTGCCAATCTCGTATGTTTTCATGACTTTTTTGGGAGTGATTATCACATCCACAAGAAAACCTAAATTGGGCAAGGTAGAAGAATCTTTTTACTCATTCGCCAAGTGTACAAGTTAGGTGGGTCGACAACATATTCCTGTCATGTGACGCACGTGCCGTCACCAGTGTCGTATAGAATATATCGGACGTGTTTTCCTGTGGAGGAATCGGTTGACCTATGACCTTGCGACAAATGTTTTCGATTCCCATTGGAGAGGCACGTCCTGTCGTATACTAATCGCACGGTTTTGCGGTGCGGTCGCAAAACACAGTCGCTAAACTTATTACAGTGAACAGAGACGTCAATGAACGAACGGACAGATCATAACATTGCGAAAATAAAAAAAGTAAGCTTTTCACTCGAGGGAAGACTTGAACCAAGGACCTCTCGTTCCGCAGCTGCTCACGCTAACCACGGGACCACGGCGCTCCTGAGCTCATATTGTCCTTGATGTTGCCTATGTTGAACATGGACTACTCAGTTTGTATATTTTGCTTATTTTTTTCATAGTTCCACACAACTTCTTCCTGTTTTCTCGATTGATCTGTGTTCAGTTTTTCAAGGCCTATCCACTGTGCCAACTTATAACTAAATCTGAGGGGGGGGTGCGATGGGGAGGTTCCCTTGTTAGTAGATACGTTTCCTACTTGACGAAAACCTTTCATAACATTGGCATTCTGTGACCAGATGTTTAAAATAGCGACCAGATATTTAAAGTAAATTTTCTCTCGCTGCGAGTCCCCCACTTGTTGACTGGAGGCGTGGGCTGCAGCTGCAGTTACTGACAAGAAAGGAAATGACAATGGACCTGTCAGAAACTGTTGATAAATATCAAAATAATGTAAAACAGTCATCCAAAATTCTGGAATCTAGACGGAAAGTAAGTTAGTATATGACTGTGCCAAAACACATTTCAAAATGAGTGTTTTGTACAAGGATTCAAAACTGTCTGTTTCATTTGCGTCTAACTATTTTTCTTTCGTTTAAAAATGTAGGTTTTTTAAGATTTTCAATTTTTGTTCTTTGATATTGGACATAATACGAAAATTACTAGGAAAAATGAGATATTTCTATGAACTGTCCTTAGGTTATGTTACCTGGAACATCCCGTTTTTGCAAAATTCATTGATATTTTGTTACATCCTGTAAATGAGCATAATTTTAAAAAAAAGTGAACTGAGAACTTTTCAGAAATGTTAAGAATAATTCGTTCCGAGAAAGCTTTAACAACTGAGCCAACACACAAATTTAAATATTACGCAGCTGGAACACATCAGTATTTAGGAAAACTGTGACATGCCTCTCTATTTAATCCAGGAGATTGCTTTTAGCGTAAACAGAGTATTAACATTGATTTCCCTTTGTCTTAACTTCATCCTCCGTTCCAGCTTTCCTTCCCAGTTTAGTTTGGTGCATAGGCTTCTCTTCCTGTGCCTAGTGTAGTCAGTCTTCATCTCTGGTCGCTGCTGTTTTTTCATTACCTCTGGCTTTCTTCTCTGGCTATAATTGGTGTTGGTAATTGTGCCAGTCGTTTTAGTCACTAATTTTTCAGTCGGTTAGCTGTCTCATCAAACCACCTTCCGATTCTTAAATTATGATGCCTATGTTCACAAATGAGACATACTGTTCTATGTAAAGCACTCTTTACGAATAATGAGAAGTGAAAGCGCTACTTCCACTAATGTAATATGATATAATATTATTATAATTATATTATAATTATAATATAATTATAATATAATTATAATATAATTATAATATAATTACGCTCTCTCCTGACGTTACTCCTTGTTTGTAGATCTAGCGTGGACCCTTTGACCCCCCCCCCCCCCCCCAAATATGTTCGGAATACCTTAGTAGGTATGTAATATTTGATAGCAAATGACTGATGTAAAAACGATAGGGCAGATTAACCCCTAGACCAGGACGTTTTTCATTTTTGTGTGTAATACATATGCGTTCCTGTGTAACTGAACGTAATTGATGATGAAAGTTTCTCCTCATTGACTGTGAATTATAGCGCAGCAGAACATGCGAACTTGCTACATATACGCAAAACGGTTATGATTTTGGTGAAAGGCAAGAGCGGAAGTCGTTAAGTAACACTAAAAACAGAAGTCATTTCAAGTTGCCCATGGCCAACGACCGAGACGGCGTTTAAATCCATGGGAAGCAACTCTTCGACAGAGATGGGTTCGTGAAACACCATTATAGTGTTCCAGAGGTCATTATCGTAACCGCTTAGCTATGACATTGTTACGTAAGTTCTGTTCTTCCTTGTCTCGGGAACTTCTGAGAAATGTTTTATCACGGAACGCTTGTACTCCTAATTAGGTTAAAAACCAGATATAAATCGATGTACGTGAACCCTGACACGGACGTCCATTGTGACCTACTACTAATACAACTTCAGATAACCGTATCGGGCTGTTTTTTAATGAGAAATCGTCAAACTTCTGAAGGGTGCACGCTTCAAACAACGTTCCTGTCGCTGTGAAGCTCTTCGCGCGAGACGCTGCGACTGCTGTTATTGAGAATCTTCTAAATTGAATGTTTTTCCACAGTGTTAGACCTTATGTGAAATTGGAAAGCACTTTATATCCTACATATCCACACAATGAAAGCTTTCGCGACTGTATGTCATAGTTGCTGATGAGTCTTCCGGGCTGTATGGCCGTGGTCCAAAACACCTAACAGTTCCTGACGTTTCGTCCGGAGATGTGCAGCATATCTTCCGAGGTGTTCCTGGCGACGCTGAGTCTTGCCAACTGACGAATCGGACGTGGGAGAGCGACATAAATACTTTCTAAAATGAACGTGGTGTAGTTTACACGTGATCAGCAGAAATAATCCTTGCTAAAGATAAAACTTAACTACCGATTGTCGCGTTTCAAGGATAAAAACTTACTATCGACTTCTCAGAGCCACTGTCTATGTATCACTAAATTTCATGGCTGCTTCTTATCCGTTAAAATTATCCCCATGGTTATATACCAAGAGAAGCGTGAATACAAGACGGAAAGAACGTAAGTCTTTGCCGGCAAGAGAGAACAAAAACCAGCTTTGTAGCAGAGTATGCTCTTCAGTCAGGAAATTGAAGTTTCCTGAAACCAAAATATTATTAACAATGACGAACTATTATCCATGATTATATAGAGAATCCATCGAAATTTATAAACACAGCGAGAAGCCATCAAACTTAGTGATACATGAACAGTGGCTGTGCAAAATCGATAGATAAGTTTTTATCCTTGACAGCCGACCATCGATAGTTGAATTTTATCGCTGACGAGGAGTATCTCTACTGATTACGTGCAAACTTGACCTCGCCGTTTTTAGACATTATTTAAGCCACTCTAACTCCGAAGATGCCCTGCGCAGCTCTGGACGAAACTTCAGGACCAGAAAAGTTTCTTGGACCACAGCCATAGAGCCTGGAAGACTCACAAGCAACTATCAAATATATTACTTCTACGTTGCAAAATTAATAAATTGCCCTCATAGGTTGCTGGTACAATTTACAAAGAAAAGCAATCATCGCCGAGATTGTTGGTTTGGGCATCACATTGCGTAGTAATGTAATGTTCTAATTTACTGTGGAAGAGAGGAAGCCTTGCCTTCCTCCCATCTGAACTGGTTCACCTGTCAAGTTGTGCCCGCATCTCGTGGTCGTGCGGTAGCGTTCTCGCTTCCTACGCCCGGGTTCCCGGGTTCGATTCCCGGCGGGGTCAGGGATTTTCTCTGCCTCGTGATGGCTGGGTGTTGTGTGCTGTCCTTAGGTTAGTTAGGTTTAAGTAGTTCTAAGTTCTAGGGGACTGATGACCATAGATGTTAAGTCCCATAGTGCTCAGAGCCATTTGAACCATTTTTTGAACCTGTCGTGAGGGAGACCTACAGTTCATCGTGGATCCCAAAACGCTCTATAATTAGGTATATTTCTCGTTCTCAAAACTACTCCAGCATTGAAAGCGACCTTACGTGCGAGGAGGGGAAGAAAGATACTTAGGACTAACCCAGGCTCGAACCTCCCATCTTCAAATTAGCAGTCAGACACATAGCCACCAAGCTACCTTCACAGAGTAGCCTACGGCAGATCTGTGGCTTCCATCCTTGTTTTGGTTTTGTTTTTCACCTTAAATTCTCTCATTAAAATTACTTAATTTTCTGTAACTGCAATAAATGGAGCTAATTACACAGTTCACTCGTCGAGGCATCAAAGATATAATTGGTTTTACGCTTATTATAATGGTACGATAGAGCGCAACATTAATGTAGTTATCAAAATATTTATTACTTTTTCTCGCCATGGCAATTTCCCCCTTACTTCTGTAACTTTCTTTCGAAATTGGTTTTATTCCCAGCGTATAAGCGACGTCAGTGCAGTGACTACGGTGGCAGCTTCAACTAGCAACTGTAAACAAGACATGCATTAGACCAGCTAGTACTGTGCAAGCAGTCTTAAGTAGTGCGCGTGCGGTCTTAATGTGTACACGTTGTTGTGACACATGAGTCCCATAGTGCTCAGAGCCATTTGTTGTGACACAAATCACAGTTGAAAAACATTTGTAAATCAGGTATTTAAGAATTCTCCAGGATATTTTGAAGAAGAGAAAAGTGTCTCCAAAGTTTGCCCCACGAACCTTGACTACCGAATAAAACCAACGGCACGAGAGCACCTGCCCTGAATGGCTTGAAATCCACAACACGGGGAATTCTGTTCTCGAAAAAATCATCACGGGTGACAGAACTTTGTATTATTATGAACCTAGCGTAAAACGACAACGTGAAGAAATTCACATGAAGGGTCAACGCTTTGACGACACAACTGACATGGAAGCAAAAGTGAAGCGCGGGTCGAACATCATCCGGAAGGAGTAGTTTTCTGACAGTTCTACACGGTTGTACGACGTTCTGTGCTTTGTACTCAAGTTAGAGGAGACTATGTAGAACACGCGAAGCATCAAGACCACCATCCCCAGTTGTTTTGTCTGTTTTAGTTGATTCAGTCTCAAAACTTAAAAACTTTTTGAACTGACGGCGTATGTTGTATAAGGTTCAATATTTCCAAAATGGGTTCTCTTCCTTGACTCTCTTTCCTCAATATACGCGATAGCGACACAGTTTCTTAAATGTTTTATGTCATCCAGTACGACACAAAGGTTGACTGAATTCCAACGTTACAATGTAACCTTTAAAAAGTGGAGAGATTTTGACAATGCTCTATACGATCTAATCTTGTAATTTGTTTCCTGTTTGCTGTTAGATACAGTTTTCCAGTATACACAGTACCCTGAAATTTCGATATATGTCAGCCATTTTAGTCATTAGTTTGAACTTGATGGATGTTAGTAGGATATACTGCAAAATGTCGTTGGTTTGTATTTTTGTCCTGTGAATGAATCTGATGGATGATTTTGCGTTATATAGTATTTTCCATTCGACAGAATGGATGGTGGTTATATCACGAAAAAGTTTTATATGTAAGTGTGGTCATGGCCAGAGAGTCGGTAGATCAGGATATGTGTGACATTACGTCGTCCTCCCTTTTCGGCTAAATACCGGATACAGAAATTTCATCCACCACTAGGAGTGGAACGAGCGCCATTTTGGCCCAACAAAAACGTACTGATGTGTATTTGTGGACATCATTTTCGACATTTAGTCAGTATACCGGGTGAACCAGAACTCCACCGGCAGACTTTCGAAGGTGGCAGTATGGATGATGAAAAGAAAAAAAAAAAGGTCCAGTGAACATGGACTCTACAATGCACACGTGAACAGCTACGAGCACGTGTCCAATAGAAGAGATATTTCACAGAAGTGAGGATGAAAAAGTGCCTGTAGCTCTTAAGGTACGCATTTTAAGGTCCCATGTTCACTGGACACCTTTTTTCTTGATTCGGTCAATACTACCACCTCTGAACGTTTTTCGGTGGAGTTCTGCTTCACTCTGTATTGCGTAGGAATTATATTGGTCACAACTCAAGTCGTGAATATTGGGTGGCGGCAGAACATAAACATCACCGAGTGAGTGTAGATAGCTAGGCTTCGTCAATTATAATCCATGTTGGGGCAATCTTTTTAAAGAACCGTTTTTTAACGAACACATTCCACATAGAAGGGTAACAGGGAAAACGATAGTAAGACCTTTCATATTTGTATTTATAATGGTGTAAAAAATACGCTAACATACGTACAACAGATATATGCGATTGAAAATAGGGTTATAGAACAGTGAAGAAATGTGTTCGTAAATTGCTATGCAATTTACGTGACACAAATGAAAATTTGTGACGGACGGCAGTCGAACCAGGATTTCCCGGTTCACTGGTGTGGTGGCCTTAAAAGCTTCGGCTGTCAGAGCACACTTCAGGGACAGACCCAAACTTCCACACGTCCTAGTATCTGCTTCCCATGGTGTTCGCACAATTAAGTCATTACCGCGCAGAGACTTGCTTAGTTTTCTTATCAGATGAAGTGCATTATTGCAGTGTCTGTTTTTGACAATGTCTGGAAAGTTCGATACAGTGTTCCTTCAGACGTACATACTGATTAGATTAGATGTACTTTTCATACCAGTTAATTCATAGTGGAGAGATTCTCCAGGATGTAGAACATTTCAGAAGAACAAGAATAGACAGTATATATTTACAATGAAAACAAATGTGCTAATGTAATATCTACAGATTCCAAGCGGAATAATCGTCTGGATATGGAATGAGTTAAAACTTTTGAACATATTTTCATCTATGAGATAATAAACACTGATAGAGTGCTTTTTAAAAACACACACACACACACACACACACACACACACACACACACACACACACACCAACAAGTTGTTTCTACTAGGAAATTCCTCAGCGGAGTAGAAGGAATTGGTCACAAATAAATCATTTACGCTCCTCTCAACCTGAACTTTAATGGCCGTTAAACTTTTTATGGCTGATGGCAAGTTATTGAAAATCTGCCGGCTGGTTTGGCCGAGCGGTTCTAGGCGCTACAGTCTGGAACTACGCGACCGCTACCGTCGCCGGTTCGAATCCTGCCTCGGGCATGGATGTGTGTGATGTCCTTAGGTTAGTTAGGTTTAAGTAGTTCTAAGTTCTAGGGGACTGATGACCACAGCAGTTAAGTCGGATAGTGCTCAGAGCCATTTGATCCATTTTTTTATTGAAAATCTGTGGTCCTGAATAATGGACATCTTTTTGGATCAAAATAAGTTGCTTTATACCTTTGTGAAGATCATTCTTATTTCTAGTATTGATTCCATGAGCTGCGCTGTTGGTTTGAAAGAGAGATAGATTTTTAATGACAAATTTCATTAAGGAGTATATATGTTTAGAAGCAGTAGTTAATATCCCTAGTTCCCTTAACAAGCCTCTGCAGGATGTTGTTGAATTCACACCACATATAGTTCTTATCGCATGTTTTCGTACCCGGAAAACTTTAGCTCGGCTTGATGAGTTACCCTCAAAGAATAATCCCATATGGCATTATGGAATGAAAATAAGCGCAGTATGTCAGGTTTTTCATTTTTATATCCCCTATGCCTGACACCATTCGCATTGCAAATAGACATTTGTTTAGGCGCTTCAGCAGTTCTGTGGTGTCCTCCACCCAGTTGAATTTATCATCAAGCTGCAATCCTGAAGGAAGATTTAATCGAACTTTACAGACACTGTCAAACACACACTGCACTAAGGAAATTAGAGAACAGATTAGTACATGACAATACTTAAATGATTAGGATTAGATTTATGTACATGGTCTCCAACTTTAAGATTTTATTCATAAATATCGTCTTGATCGCACATTCATGAAGTACCAATTATGATCGCGAGCTCGTTTATAGACTTTGTCTTTAATTGATATATTTGAATAAAGTGTGAAGCTGCCACATGCAGCAACCGGAGCTTCTAATCATGACGACATGGAATCCAAGAGGTCGTGGATGGGTTCCTTCGAAATCTTCTTCCATGTGGGGTGTATGCGAGCTCACAAAGCATCAACAGTGGCTGATGGTGGACTGTGACGAACAAAGGGCTGCCCAGTCACGTCGTAGATCTAATCGATGGGTGACTTCTCAGGCGAACATTCGAGCCAGAAAAGCAATGCTATCCGGCGTTAGTGAAAGAAGACTTGCACGTTTCTCGCTGCCTGTGACTGAGTACGGTCCTTCTGAAATACGGCATGTTGGAGATCTCGCAAGGAGGGCAGTACTTCGGTGTCTAACATTTCTTAATGTCACGGTTGCTGTTTACAGTGCCAAAATAGGTCTGATCCGCAAGTTGTATCCAGTGAGGTACCAAACCACCGCGTTGGTGGTGATGGCTCAACATAGCCAAATGTCAGACTGTGGTAATCACAGTGACTAACCTATACGGCGAGTGGTGTAGGTCAGGTTGAAAGCGAACTTATCCGAAAACATTAATTTTGCCTTTCATCGCGGCAGCAATGGCGTTCATGTGTTCACTCCAGTTACGAGTTGCTAATTTCTGGGCAATGGAAGCGTATGCAGTGGAATTGTGCTAGTCCAGCTCGCAACTGATGGTGTGGAACTGACGTACAACTGACCTTTCCGATCACGCTTGAAAGGGCGCTGCCTCGTCTACAAACACTCTCTCTCTCTCTCTCTCTCTCTGTGTGTGTGTGTGTGTGTGTGTGTGTGTGTGTGTGTGTGTGTTACGAATAAGGTAGAAAGCTTACTAGATATTAGAGATATAAAACTGTGTGTCCAGTTACATCCAGTTAAGACCACCTCTCCGCCCCCCTCAGCGCGAGGAGATCACTGTAGCTACGTTGCGCATTGGGCACTGTAGTGTAAGGATCGCCATTTCTTAAGTGGTGTCCTGACAGAATGCCCATTTTTTAACCACTTACGTTCTAATGTATGTTTGCCGTCTGAGTTATCGGCCGTCTTAGCAAACGATGAGCAGGTTGTCGACCGCGTTTTACTTTTTATGCGTCGTGGCAATATAGCGAAGGAATTTAATCTTTAGGTCGGGACCTCCGTTGCCTCTACCGGTATTTTGTGGACCTTTCTTAAAGACGAAGTCCTTCTTCTTAGCTCTTTCCTTCCATCGATTGGGCTTACGTGTAATCGCTTTTAACTCCTTTTTCGTAGTAGTGTTCTAAGGTTATGACATGGGTGCATATGACCTCAGTTATTTTTGCGCCTTAAAACAAAACCAACATGCATCCTATATATGAGAAATAGTTTCTGTTAATAATATATGTTTAATTTTGATTGGACACACGGACGGAATTGTTGTTGCAATACATGGTGATTTAATGTCATTCCCTACTTGCTTAAAAAAATCTGCTGTCACTATCCAAATCCACGTTTTACTAAAGAGAATTTCGAGAAATGCCGTTCGCAGCTCGTGGTCTAGTGGTTAGAGTTGCTGCATCTGGATCACGGGGTCCGGATTCGATTCCCGGCCGGGTCGGGGGATTTTCTCCGTCCGGAAACTGGGTGTCTGTTTTCTCGTCATTATTTCATGATCATTGGGGAAAATGGCGAGACTGGACTGTGAAAGACTGCGAATTTGTACGGACGCTGATAACCCCGTCGTTGAGCGCCCCTTTAATCAAACATCATCGAGCATCCCCAACCACTGCAATAAAGAATTCGTCATCACCGCCGGCCGGTGTGGCCGAGCGGTTCTAGGCGCTTCAGTCTTGAACCGTGCGATCGCTACGGTCGCAGGTTCGAATCCTGCCTCAGGCATGGATGTGTGTGATGTCCTTAGGTTAGTTAGGTTTAAGTAGTTCTAAGTTCTAGGGGACTGATGACCTCAGATGTTAATTCCCATAGTGCTCCGAGCCATTTGAGCCATCATCATCATAACTGCTTGTTTTCTGGAAGCAATTTGGACTCCACTAACGTGAACCTGAAGTGCAGTTATACGGGTTGTTCTTATTAACGTTTAAGAACCCCACGAAGCGATGCAGGTGACGCTGAGATAAGACACATGGGGCCCCAAATTTGGGACATACCCCAAAATTGGATGACAGATTTTGTACATGTGATGTCATCAAATGACATACGTCGTCGCACGCTCAGCGGCTGTCCTGCTCGATCCTTCTCTCGCCATTAGGGGGCAGTGCTACACATCGCTCCGCTACGCTAATCTGTTTTCGTTCTTTCCATTATCCGATGTGATACGGCAGTTCCCGCGGTAGTGGTGATGGGAGACTACGATGAATCGGTTTACATTTACGAAACCACGGTAGCTTAGCGGAGCGATGTGGAGCGCTGTCCCCATCAGCGAGAGTGCGATCGACAAGCCAAACTGCTGCGCGTGCGGCGGGCTACGTCATATGGCCACGTCACATGTTCAAAATTTGTCATCCACTGTTGGGGTATTTCCCGATATTTGCGGACCCCAGTCTCTGATATTCATTGACTTGTCTTAGCGTCATCTACACCACTTCGGGGGTTTTTAAGTGGTAATAAGAATCACCCTTTATGTACCATAAGCAAGACTTTAGTCTCTTCTCAGTACAGTCAAGATTTGCTTGCCTGTCATGTCTGTGAAATTGTGTAGTGAGTACCTCTTAGTGTGATATTACGTCGTAGTAATTGATTACAAGACTTTTTGTTCAGTAGTTCGGAAAAGAACCTCTGTGGCTTTCTGATAAGAAACAAGAGACGAAATTAATGTTGTTTAGCCCTTCAAGGCAGCAGGTAATCCCAGGTGTCCTCTGCTACTTCTTATAGCTTCTTTTTGCTTGCAGGCAATGGAATAGGTAAGGTATAGATTGTCTTTAGCGATTTATGATTATGCATTGTCAGTAGGATTCAAAACACTGTTGAGAAATGCATTGTCAATAAAACTAGTTTTTCTTTCATCACATGTGAATAATTCTTGAACCAGTAAGTACCTGTAAACAGAAGGACGATTCTGTTAATAGCGTAATGTACTGTCTGGGTAGAAATTTCACTTGCTTGCACTTACATTCCACCGTTCATTTGGTCTCTGATGGTAAAATGTGCACTGTATGCTACCCCACCAAGGGCATGAAACAAACACAGCTCAAGTACGTTACCACATTTTCCTTGTTGAGTCGGTTTTCTGTCTGTGTAATTTCCTCCATGTACATTTTTCGGAGCAGATTATGCAGCTTCAAGATCTTATTCCCTCCCCCCCCCCCCCCCCCCGACCCTTTCGGATAGTCTGCGTCTTATTATTGTACCTAAAAAATGTAACTCCGCTATCAGGCCCAGGGTATCACGCGATACTAATAGTCAGCTGTGTCATCGTCTGACGTTGGCGTCATTTGGATGCGGCTGGGAGGGACATGAGGTCAGCATACCGCTCACACAGCCGTCGTCAGCTTTTCAGACCTTGGAGGCACTATTTCTTATTCGAGTAGCTTCTCAACTGGCTACACGAAGCTGAGAGCGCCTTTCAATCCTTCCACCGAGAGAAAAAAAATCCCTGGCAGTACCAAGAATTAAACCTGGGTCCTTCGCATCGCAATCAGATGCACTGACCCTGAGCTGGGGATACGGACTGTTATTGTGGAGCGTACGGTCTTTTCTTCCTCGCAGATTTCGAGACCCTCTGTACTACACTGTTTTAGAGGTACCTAAAATAGTGCAACTGGCTTTATTTGCGTGGTGCTCCTGAAAGGAGTAAGTTGAATCTACATAAGTCGGGCACTAGTGAGACACCGTTCACGATGCCGCTCCTGAAATGAGGAAACCGTTTTTTTTACCGTGCTGTCGATAATACCGGGACAAAAGCCAGAAGCCTTTGCCCTTCACAGCACTTTACGCAATCACTCCAGTTCCTTTACAGCTTCTTCTACTGTCATTTAGTTGTTCTCCTGGGGAAAGTACAATATGTCCAAACGTAAGTTCTCGAAAACGAAATGTTGTGTATATTATATATCGCAGGGTTATGTGATCGGTATCGTGTGACTATGCGGACAAAATTTACTGTGATTGTTAGGTGTCGAGGCTACATGACAATTGAGAAACTTGTGACAGTTTTCTGTGATACAGAACGATACATAATTGATTATATTCGTTCTGGAAACAAGTATAAAACACTATTACTATATTATTTATATGTTCAAGACAAATTGCCGAATGCCAATGAGATGTCCACCACCTTGTCTCTCTCACATGTAGAGCTACTCAGGCGAGCGCTTAAGAAATTGTTTTGACATTTATTTACTAACTGCAAATGGATCATAAATTATTTCGTCAATTACTTTTCAATACTCGTAGGAATTCGTATTCTTGCTACTCACAGTTATTGAAGACTCATTTTAAGTAAGAATTCAGTTGACTGTTTTTTACGCTACTGAATCTTGGTTGCACAGTTAGGCTTAGATTCTTCATCGTACTAGGCAGCTCTGCTGATTAAATTTACTTCTAGCATGTAAATATGTTACCGTTACTTTACGAACTAATTTATCATGCAGTATTGGTGTTTCTACCGACATTACCAGTGGTACTTAATAAATAATTTCCGAACAGAATGTTTACTCCTTTACAGCTATACAGTGGAGAAACTGTATGAGCAGTTTCTCTAAATATCCTGTGCCGCATGGGTTACCAGACAGTGAATAAGTTTTGCAATTTGAATCTCCTAACAACCAGCATCATTCATTGAACTCTACACTCAGAACTTTGTAATTCATTAGTCGGTGGGGTTTTGCGTTATCGTATAGTTCTGTGTTGTTGTCGATAAATTATCTGTCGAACAGAAAAAATTGTGTGGTAAACACTAAGTGTTCCTATCGAAGTTTGAAGGTTTCCTTGTGTCACACTACTTCCTCTCTGTACCCTTGTTCCTCGCAGTAGTTTGGAAATCTTTCCCGTAATGTGCAAGTTACTTGTATACTCACTGTGTTTTTTCGCATTTTATCTATTTTCAAACTCTGTTGTTTATAAAGTTTGTAGTAATCATTCTGCAAATTATGAACTGACTTGTTCCGTGACCAAGCAGTGGTAGCTGATATGATTTCACGAAACCTGATAAATAAATAAACACACGTCCAATAACTCCCTCCCCCACACTAGGATTTGTTCAGCCTTTTCAGAATTCATCACTGTAACTTATAGGTGCATGTGGTGAATGTTCCATAGACTGTACTGTAACGTACTGTAAATGCAAAGATGATGAAACCAATATGAAATAAATCATTCCTGAAGTCAGATATGCCTTTGTGCTACCTGTCTCCCTTTCAGTGTTTTCCCTGACTCACCCTCGTGATACCTACAGAATGAGATGACAGTGTGGTTACAACGCAGGACTCTTGTTATGGAGGAGAGGGACTCAAATGTTGCTCCGACCACCCTGATTTCGATTTACCATGGCTTTCTAATATAACTTAATGGCGAATGCCGGGATGCTTCATTGTAAAAATGCTGTTGTCGATGTCTCCCCCAAATCCTTGCCCTATCTAAAGTTGGGCTCGGCCCGTAATTATCATGGCGTCACTGGACTCGCATTCGGGAGGACGACGGTTCAATCCCGCGTCCGGTCATCCTGTTTTAGGTTTTCCGTGATTTCCCTAAATCACTCCAGGCAAATGCCGGGATGGTTCCTCTGAAAGGGCACGGCCGACTTCCTTCCCAATCCTTCCCTAATCTGATGAGACCGATGACCACGCTGTCTGGTCTCCTTCCCCAAACCAACCAACCAACCTATCATGGCGTCGACGAATTTTAAACCCTGAACTCTTCTGCATTGAGGTGACAAAAGTCGTGGGATAGCGATACGCACGTACACAAATCGCGGTAGTATCGCGTACACAAGGTCATTAGTACTCAGGTGATTCATGTGAAAAGGTTTCCGATATGACTGTGGCCGCACGACAGGAATTAAGACTTTCAACGCGGATTGGTAGTTTGAGCTAGACGCATGGGACATTCCATTTCGAAAATCGTTAGGGGATTTGCTATTACAAGATCCATAGCGTCAAGAGTGTGCCGACAACGCAGTGGCCTACGACCTTCACTTGACGACCAAGAGCAGGGGCATTTCCGTAGGGTTGTCACTACTAACAGACAAGCACCACTGCGTGAGATAACCGCGGAAATCAATGTGGGACGTACGACGAACATATCCGTTAGGACAGTGAGCCAAATTTGACGTTAATGGCCTATGGCAGCAGACGACCGACGCGAGTGCCTTTGCTAAACAGCACGAAACCGCCCGCAGCGCCAGTCCTGGGCTCGTGACGATATCGGCTGGATCCTACACGAGGGGGAAAACCGTGGCATGGTCAGACGAGTCCGGATTTCAGTTACTAAGAGCTGATAGTAGGGTTTAGAGTGTGGCGCAGACGTCACGTCGTCGTGTTCCCAAGTTGTCAGCAAGGTACTGTGCAAGCTAGTGGTGGCTCCGTAATGGTGTGTGCTGTGTTTACATGGTTTGGATTGGGTCCTCTGGTCCAACTAAACCGATCATTGACTGGAAATAGTTATGTTCGGCTACTTGGAAACAATTTGCATCCATCCATGTTTGTGGATGACAATGCACCCTGTCATCAGGCCACAATTGTTCGCGATTAGTTTAAAGAACATTCTTTACATTTCGAGCGAATGGTCTGGCCATCTAGACAGCCCCACATGAATCGCATCGAACATTTATGGGGCATTATCGAGAGGTCACTTCGTGCACAAAATCCTGCACCGGAAACACTTTCGCAATTATGGACGGCTGTGCAGGCAGCATAGCTCAATATTTATGCAGCGGACTTCCGAAGACTTGTTGAGTCCATGCCACCCCGAGTTGTTGTTCTACGCTGCACAAAAGGAATTCCGACACGATATTAGGAAGTACCCCAAAACTTTTGTCACGTCGGTATATGCCTTTCCTTAAATTCTTTATCGTTGGCGGTGTCGAGTAGCATCTGAGATTTCAAATATCATATTGCCATGTACGACTACATGATGAATTTGCGTTGTATAATCTTAAGTACAGGGTTATTTTTAAGTACCTTATGGGTTTCAGATGACGACTGTACGAAAACTTAAGGACTTCACAGAAAACACTGACATCAGTGGACAGAGCCTCTCTCAAAGATTTTAACTCTCGTCGCAGCTACTTAATATAGGCACCATTAGTGGCGCGATAAACGACAGTACATGCGTGCAATTCATTGAAGTCTCTGACACGAATTGTCCATAAGGTGCGACAACAGCTAGCTTTGCAAATCCGCTTAGTGGGTTGCGTGTCTGTAGGCGCGGACTAATTCGGTGCAATAGTACGGAGCGGGTGATTTGTCTAAATGTTGTGATTCGCACCCACCCTGAAAATAGTAGTGTATAGTTCCATTAGAAAAAACAGTCGGTATCGTAATTCAGCGACTATTGCAATAAAAATTACCTGAGAACCCAAGGAAATTCGACATATTGTCCGCTATAACTAGACGAAAACCGCACCTCGACATATTTACTCATTCTTGATATATTTGGGGTGGCCTATCTTAGCCTGTATATTAATGTAGTCGAGAGCACTGGCGGCCGAAGTGGCCGAGCGGTTCTAGGCGCTACAGTCTGGAACCGCGCGAACGCTACGGTCGCCAGTCACACGATGCTAGCCAAGCCTGCAGGTTGCGGTGTCGTATTTGATCACAAACGGCACCTGTGCAATATCTTAAATAAGTTGCAACTCTCAGTCGTGGTCAGACCAGTTGAAATGAAATGGGTGTGAAATCTTATGGGACTTAACTGCTAAGGTAGGCCCTAACCTTACACACTAGTTAACCTAAATTATCCTAAGGACAAACACACACACCCATGCCTGACGGAGGACTCTAACCTCCGCCGGGACCAGCCACACAGTCTATGACTGCAGCGCTCAAGACCGCTCGGCTAATCCCGCGCGGCGGTCAGACCAGTGCCCTATGCACATGAGAGTGCATTATGTCGGAGCTAGGTGTGGGAAAATTGTTGATAAGGACGACTATTCAAATCTGCATCCGGCCATTTGAATTTTGATTTTTCGCGATTTCCCTGAATCACTCCAGGGGCAATTCGAGGATGGTTTGTTTGAAAGGCCACAGTTGATTTCCTTCTCCACCCTTGAAGAATTTCTAACGTGTACTCCGTGTCGACTGGAGGTTAAACACTAATATTTCTTCCTTCCTTCCTTTCGTATGGGTGGCACTTTCGTAAGCAAGATAGCTGAAGTGTTGGATGTTCAAAGGGCTAAGCAAGATAGGTGAGGTGTTTGATGTTAAAGAAGCACCGTATTGAAGATTTATAACACATACAGAGTAAGCGAAAAAAAATAATCCATTTAAATTACAACGTGGACGAAAGTGTGTGTTCAGTGATCGACGCAGACTGTTATTGAAGAGGATTGTAACGAAAACTAAGAGGACGGTAGCTGCAATGGTCACTGCAGGACTGAATATCGCACTCGCGAACCCTGTCAGCACCAAAACACGAAGAGCGCTCCAAAAAATGGTTCAAATGGCTCTGAGCACTATGGGACTTAACTTCTGAGGTCATAAGTCCCTTAGAACTTAGAACTACTTAAACCTAACTAACCTAAGGACATCACAGACATCCATGCCCGAGGCAGGATTCGAATCTGTGACCGTAGCGGTCGCGCGGTTCCAAACTGTAGCGCCTAGAACCGGCTGGTGAAGGACGCTCCATACGTGGGAACTGCAGGGCCAGCTCAAATTCCAAAACCACTAATGAGCGATGTAAATACTCATAATAGGAAAAAAGGGTACCGAAGCCTTAAAACCTAGACTATAGAGCAATGGGAGTCAGTCACTTGGCCGAATGAGTCTTGTTTCACGCTATTTCCAACTTCTGGCCAAGTTTACAACCCAAGAGTTGGGGGTTCTGTGATGATTTGAGCAGCCAGATCGTGATATTCCATGAGCCCCAAGGCTACTCTGCAAGCTGCATTCCTGCCAAGGATTGTATGACCACTTTGGCTGATCAAGACCATCCAATGGTCCAATGTTTGTTCCTAAGAGGTGATGCTCTGTTTGAAGACGACAGGGTCCCTGTCCACAAACCTCGCATCGTCCAGGACTGATTTTGGAGCATAAGGATGAAGCGTCGCATCTCGCCTGGCCACCAGATATCAATATTATTTATAGTTTGTTGCCTACTGTAGAGAGAGGGGTGCGCAATAGCTATCCATCTCAATCATCATTACCTGAACTTGCCACTATTTTGTAGGAAGAATGGTATGGCATTCACTTGAAAACCATACAGGACCTGAATTTATCCATTCGGAGACGACTGGAAGCTGTTCTGAAAGCCAACGGTTTTTCTAATACCGTATTAGACATGGTAATATGGTGCGTTTTTGAAGTTTCCATATTTTTGTCCATCCCCTGGATATTGATTATGAAATATTGTAGCCTGTAATTTCCACTTGTGAACGACTATTTACGGTATTTACAAGAGGACACGTAGCCATTTTTTTTGTACTGTTATCGCTTTCTTTTGTGATCGCAAATTTTTAATACATCGTCAGGATCAAGTATTGTTCTTGGAAAAAGTTTCATTCATTTGTTGACACATTCAGCTCTAGAACTTGGTATTTCTAATGCTCAATTCTGAAGATGCATTGTGTTCACTACACACAAAATAATTCGAGAAAACGTCACAGGAAAGTGCAGTATGGTTTTAGTTTTAAACAGTGACTCGTTCCATTACAACAACCTTTCACAGCCTTGAACGAGGTGACGTACTAGCCAGTAACTCCCTCAAAGTTAAGCACCGAACAACACTTCATATTTAAGAAAATAACTATTTTTAAAGTAACGCAAGACAGATAATAGTGGGTGTCCGTAATTAAAGATCCAGTTTCAAATGGTTCAAATAGCGCTAAGCACTATGGGACTTAACATCTGAGGTCATCAGTCCCCCAGACTTAGAACTACTTAAACCAAACTAACCTAAGGACATCAAAGACATCCATGCTAGAGGCAGGATTTGAACCTGCGACCGTAGCAGCTGCGCGGTTCTGGACTGAAGCGACTAGAGCCGCTCTTCCACAGCGGCCGGCGATCCAGTTTAAAAACGTTGTAGAAAGAGAATACTCAGAATAACGTCACATTTGAACAGCATGTTATTGACGCAAGGGGAAACGTCATGGAACAAAAAAGAAATTTGTACAAATAGATGGCGCTGTAAGAATCTTACCTTCAATGGGATCGGGTACAGATGATAGATAAATCGCAATACGATGGCTATGGTTTGAGTGGCACATTACGCCATCCATACTGTCCAGTGTCCATTACTGCACGAGTTCGGCAGTCCACAGTTCTGACACTGTAACTAGGTGAGCCCATCCACAATGGCGAGATCGTAACATACCGGAAGGGAAAAATCGGTTTGTTATTGTCCTGAGGCCATAAACTACATAAAAAACAAAACGTCATCGGTTCCTAATTGTGGTGAGACTGGTACAAGATATGTATTATATGCTGTACACCGTATTCTGCCACAAGTTGAAATGTAGAAACAGCATGTTCCACAACTGACAGGTGTGTCTCGAGGGTCACGTTCAGTACGCGTTGCGCAGAGCGTGTCTTCAATTCAGCTACGTTGGTAATTGGAGCACTGAACACAACATGGTTCAGATAACCTCACAGCCAGAACTCACATGGATTTACAATGTGCGGAGGAGTGCCATCTTGCATAAAAATGATCCTAGACTCACATCCACGCCGTTGAAGAGTTGGAATGACATTGTTGCATAAAAAACTCTCATAAAATTTACCAGTGACGGCACAGGTAACAGGACCTGGAGGACTCATGTCCTCGAAAAAATACGGCACTGCGATAAACGGTGCTGTCAATGTGCACCGCACAATCACCTTTGCAGAATGATGGTATCAGTTTATGTGTGTGCGGATTTTGCGTTGCTCATATTCTGCAGTTCTGCAGTCTGACATGTTCTTGGAGATGGAAATGCCCTTCGTCTGTCCACAGAATGGTTCCATGGCCGTTCATTGCCCACTTCTATGCGAGCCAGAAATTTCAGGGCGAATGTTTTGTCTTGCTAGCGCGTCAGCAGAAAGCAACTTCGGAATGTGAGTGATTTTATATGGATAACAATTCAGAATCTTTCTTAAGGGGACATTGTAAGTGAAATTGGTTGAAATTTGATATTGTCTGTTTTCTACTCCATAATGTGCTTTGAACTTCCCTGAACATTTTGGTATGTAATACATTAAAATCAGACAATTGTGAGACCTTCAAATAATATTTTGAATGTTCACGTGTGACTGACAAATTTCGCGGCTACGCATCTACTGCCACAGTTGAGCACTCATAACTTGGGAACTATACAGTCTAGAAGGTTGTGATTTGATTTGCTTTGTTTTGTGCCTGCTGCTACGTCTCAGAAGTTGGCATTACGAATAAATAAATCAGTCCTTTGTTTCTTATACTAGTTTTCGTAGAAAGTAGTGTGATTATCGGCTATTTTTGTAGTAAGCTAACTTCTATTGCTTTTTATACGTAAATAAAATGAGTAAGCGTAAAAGTAGCTTCAAGGAACGCAAATTTGCGGATAACAGATATGGGAGACCTGCATTTTCTTCTGAAGTAATTGAAAACACGTGTGTTAGCAATGAAGGAAACAACGATAATGTTTCTGAAGTGACCACGCCCCCTAGTGCATCGAAAAGGAAAGTAACTTTAGAAACGGGCGACAGTGGTAAAAGTAATTGTATTATGGACAACGTCATTACTGATCTGCAAATCCTTGCACATGTTCTTTCTGAAACTATCTCTTGCTGTCTTTGTGGTGGTGAAGTTAAACTTTATGAGGATATTGGAGCTAGAATAGGTGTTGTGTCTAAATTAATTATTAAATGTCAGAAGTGCAAAAACGAAAAAAGCATTTCATACGTCATCAAAGTGTTCAGGCAATGAATTGTATGAAACTAATGTGAGACTTCTATGGCGTTAGATGCATTTGTACAGGTGCAAGGGCTGGTAATGTTCTCTGCACTGTGTTGAATTTACCAAAACCACCTTCTATGTATGCGAAATATGTAACAGCAATTGGGGATTCTGTAAATGCTGTGGCGGAAGATTCAATGGTTGCTGCTACATCAGAAGCTGTTGAACAAAATGTGAGTGACGCAGTCATCAGCATTGCTGTGGATGGATCCTGGCAAAAGCGTGGGCTTAATTCTAAAAATGGTTTTAGATCTGCAATAAGTATTGACACTGGAAAAGTTTTGGATTTAGTAAGTACTACCAGAACAACAGATTACTTCATAAGCAGCAGTGTAGAAAAAATTATGACGACACAAGTAAAGGAATGGAGGTAAAGGAACAGTTAACATTTTCCACTGTTCGCAGGAGGAGAGAGGTGTCACATATGTGAATTACTTAGATGATGGAAACAGCAAGGCTTTCATTGCAGTACAAAACAGTAAGCCATATGATGTTTCTATACAAAAACTTGAGTGTGTAGGACATGTCAAGAAAAGGATGGAAACACGTCTGAGTAACTTAAAAACCAAGCTGGGTAACACAAAACTGTCTGATGGTGAGACAATAAAATGTGCTGGATGACTAACGGACAAAGTAATTGATCAATTACAGGAATATTATGGGAAGGCCATTAGAGAGAAGTGTGAAAATTTAGAGAAAATGAAGAGCTGTGTGGAGCACTTTCTTTCGTCGAATATCAACCGATGGAAAGCCATGTCATGCTCGGTGTCCACCTCCACCAAAAATTTAGTGTAAATATAGGCAAGCTGAATTTTGTGTCACCCTAATGGAGGCAATGAAACCTATTTACTGAGATTTGGCAAATCCTGAGTTACGAAAGAAGTGTTTACATGGGAAGACCTAGAATGTGAATGAGTCGTTCAATAATGTTGTGTGGTGCCGTGTGCCTAAGATGTATTTGTTGGCCTTATGGCTCTGAAGTTTGCTGTGTCTGATGCTGTAATAACTTTTAATGGTGGGAACTGTGAAATACGGTTCTGGAGAAGTTAGGGGTAAGATTTGGACAGAACACAGCTAAATGACTGCGGGAACTGGATGAGTTTCGTGCACATGAAGCAGAGTTAGCTGCTCAGAAAATGACAAAAGAAGCAAGAAAGAAAAGAAGGCGGCAAGCACTGGGCTGTTGTGACACTGAAGAAGACACAGACTATGGGCCAGGGCAATTCTAGTGCATAAATGAAGCAGAAATGTAAGTCGGTGTAAAAATTTGTAATGAAAAATGTTTTAAACCTGAATATCTCTGAACTACGTTTTGCAATTAAAGACCCGTTTTGTAAAAAGGTGCTGATGGTAGAGACAAGAAATTTTCACAGCAGTTGTTTTGTTTTTATGTTCGTTTATTTACAAAATTCTGTCAAGAACTGAGTGCCTGGGGGAAAAAGGTAACCTGTCCCAGAATACAATTTTAGCAATAATTCTAGTTCAGTGTATCTAGAAAGGTTCATTCAATAATTATGGAAAATTGTAAGTTAGTGTCTTAAAAAGTTTCCAAGATAATGCGTCACAAAATTCTATAATTTAACGTTGGCGGCATAGGACATACAATGTCCCCTTAAGTATGCGCCATATTGGTAGGCGTGTCGAACGTTCGGGCAGTTCCCTGTGCACCCTATGTTCGCACACCTCCAATGCTTTGACCACATCTTCAACAAACGTGCGTCACGTTCAAATCTGACGTCACTCTGAGAAGTGGTTCTCTTTCTACAGGTTTGAAACGGGAACTTTAATTATGGATACCCTGTATTTACCAAACTCTGGGAAAAATAAAACCTGTGTGTTTTGCAGTTCTTTTATTGAACCAAGAAATAATGGGCCAATTAGACAGTTGCTACTGCAGATCTATAACAATACTTTTTGTATTCTTTCTTGTGTCATTGCTACCACAGTCGATAATCTGCTTTCACACTTTTAGTGAACTGAATTAAATGTCCTTCATGATTTTCCGATAATAGTGGATACTCGTTGCCAACTACAAGTTGCCATGTTCAATGTATGTTTCCAATATACTATCTTTTCAGGACTTAAAAAGTTGCACATTGACTCGAAATTCACTTTCTGTAAATGATCGCTGAGAATGGCCTGAGAACGCAGGAATTTTCTTGTTGACTTTCCAAGCCAGAGAAGTAGATGCTAGTAGAATTCATTACCCATGACGATTATAGATCTCCACGACTGTGCGCAGTAAATTGAATAGACGAACGGGAGAATAAAGATGAATGTGAGAGATTTGGTAAAAGGAAGTAGATGTTTGATTTGTCTGTAACGCTAGGTATATAGTCAATGTGTCTTACCAGTTCTGAGTTACGTGCATGAGACATCGACTTTTAATGTGAAAACTATTCCAGAACTGATAGTTGTGCAGCGAAGAATGGAGACATGCATGTTTGGTGTTACTAGCAGACACACAAACGAATCTGTGAACTGGCTGGAATATAAGGCGTAACTAAGATTAATGAAAGTGACAATGAAATGGAAACAGGCCAGGCGAATAGCTGGTATATGTACATTGAAATCGTTTGCCGAACTGCAAGAGAGAATGTACGATCGGCGCAGGACATTAGTAAACGTGCTGGAGTAGAGAGGATGCCTAGAGCTGAAGGCCACGGTGCATGGAAAAATCTGGAGGGGGTATTTGTCTTACTTGATTATGATTATTATTATTATTATTATTATTATTATTATTATTATTAGTCAACAAATATTGAAGTTAAGTGAAGTAGTGATAATATTATCACGATCATTTAGAGCCGTGACTAAACGATAATAAACAAGTGTTACTTGCCGTGGTGTATTGTTCTCCGTTGATTACCACAAATGATAAGTGAGTGAAAAATGGGAAGAGCACGAGTAAGCGGCAGCAGGTGAGGGAGGCTACAGGGGCGCAGGCGGCGCGGGCGCCCTGTCTCCGGCGGCAGGTGAGGCCTCGCTTCCCGACATCGGGGAGCTCGTCCGGTCCCAGGTGAGTGCGGCGCTGCACAGCAAAGACACGATAGACGTAATCGTGCAATCCATCACGGACTCTGTGACGGCCGCGGTCATGGACAAACTGCAAGAGTCTGTCGGGCGCAACAGCACCGAAATCCAGTCTCTTAGAAAGTCCCTGGCCGCACAAGAGAAAAAAGCCGCCGACCTAGAAGCTAAACTGTCTGCTGCGACCGATGAAATTGAGCAGTATCAGCGAAGGAACAGCTTGCGCTTGTTCGGGGTAGCTGAAAACGAACGTGAAAACACCGACGACCTGGCCATTAGCCTCGTGCGTGAGAAACTTGGCGTGCGGATCGACGTGACCGATATTGACAGAAGCCACCGTGTTGGGCGCAGGATACCAGGTGCCATGAAACCCAGGCCCATAATTATTAAATTTGTGTCATACCGGAAAAAGAGCTGAAGTGTTTGCTCAGAAAAGAAAACTCGCCAAGAGTGGGGTTACCCTGAGGGAAGATCTGACGCGCGAAAGACTAAAAGTTGTGAACGCTGCGATCACACAGTTAGGCCTTCAAAATGTATGGACCCAGGATGGCAGGATCGTAGTCAAGACGGAAGGAGGGAAGAAAACGGTGACGAACATGTCAGAACTGAAAGACTGAGCTAAATCTCGCGAGACACAAAGTCTCATATTGTACTCTGTCTAATATAAGTTAATTTTTATTCTTTCTTTTCATTTTTTACCTTAAATATTGCTCCGTTATTTCTATAAGTACCATAAGTACTCTATTTAAAATCAGTCAATTGTTTCACATAAATATTGCTTCTTTATTTGTCTATCATAAGTGCTCATGTATATTCATATTGTCAGACAAACGGGAATCAATATTCTCCATTAACAGGAATCTCCTTACAACCGCCTTTCTATATCTGTTATTTTCTTCCTCGTCGCTACCACTACTACTACTTATTTTTTTATTTTTATTATTTTATGGTCTTCATTGGACCACTGTAGTCAAAAATACAAAGTTCTAAACAAGTTGTTACACATGGATAAAATTTGGTTCCACAATAACTTAATATGATGTTTGGGTAATATAATTATTAGACGCTATTCTTATATGAAAGGTGTTTTGCTCTTCTGTCTGCCCAATATTTCTTCATTCTTTCAGATATTTTCTTTCTTTCTTCATCTGAGACAACTCTTCCTGTACTCCTTTTATTGATTTTCATTTGTAGTCTGGTTTGCGGGTCTTGCAGTATTCTGGTTTTCTCTGTCTTGTTTTTTAGGTCATCTACTGTAATTTGAAGTTCTTTTATATCTTCCTTAATTTCTGTGATCCATTTAATGTCGCTCTTGCTATTCCTCAATTTTTGAATTATTTTTTTACTAATTCTGTTTTCTGGAGTTATCATCAGATGTCCAAAGAATGAGATGCGTTTCTTCCTGATTGTGCTCATGACTGGTTCTATTTTCTTATATACTGTTTCATTTGATGCTATTCTCCAATGTCCATTTATTTTATACTGTTTATTTATACATGTCCTAATTATTCTTCTTTCTATTTTTAGTATTCTGTCAATTTCTGCTGTATTAGTTGTTTTGAAGATAGTTTCAGCTGCATACGTTATTTCTGGTTGTGTAACTGTTTTATAGTGTTTTAATTTTGCATCTATAGGCAGGCTTTTTTTGTTGATGTAGTTTTGGTAATCCAATTTGCATAGTTCAGTTTTTTTATTCTATTTTGCCATGATGGCTTCTCATTTAGATTGTATGTTATTATTTCGCCTAAATATTTAAATTTATCAACAATTTTGATTTCCTGTTCTCCTATTGTAATTTTGTTTGCAAGTGGTGGATCAGTTAGCATAATCCCCGTTTTTTCAAGTGATATTCTAAGGCCTACTTTCTCTGCTATTTCTTGTAGTGATTTCACTTGTTGCCTGGCTTCTTGAACGGTGTTGACTAGGAGAGCAAGATCATCAGCGAATCCCAAGCAGTTTAAGCTAATATCATCTTTTGCACTTCCAATTCTTATCCTCTTTGGATTGTCCTTGTACCATTCTCTCATTATGTATTCCAGTGCACAGTTGAAAAGTAATGGTGATAGGTAGTCACCTTGTCTTAAGCCTGTTTTTATGAGGAATGGTTCCGAAATTTCTCCTCTAAACTTCACTTTTGATTTGGTGTTGGTTAGAGTGAGTTGTATTATTTTAATTAGTTTTGGATGGAGTCCTAGATTTCTTAAAATTTTTAATATTGAAGGTCTGTGGAGACAGTCATATGCCTTCTTAAAATCTACAAATGTTATTGCCAGAGGTTTGTTCCGTTTCTTGTAGTATGCCATAATCAATTTTAAACTAATTATCTGCTCTGCACAGCTTCTCCATGGTCTGAAACCTCCCTGATATTCCCCTAACTCCTGTTCTAATTGCTCCTTGATTCTTTCATATAGAATCGTGGATAGAATTTTGTATGTGCAATCTAGGAGAGAGATTCCTCTGTAGTTGTCTGGGTTGCTCTTATCTCCCTTTTTGTGTAGTGGGTGGATGATAGCTGTGGTTCAATGTTCGGGAAATTGTTCTGTTACCCAAATTTTTGTTAGAGCCATGTGTAAGGAGGTCTTGACTGTGTCACTTGCATATTTCCAAATTTCAACAATAACCTGATCTTCTCCACATGCCTTATAATTTTTTTGTTCTTTAAGAGTTTCTTCTACTTTTCGGAAAGTTGGAGGGTCTAGTTTGTTAGGTTTGGTTTTTATTGGGGTATTTATGTTGATTTGTAAGGGATTTTTGGGTTCCTCTCAATTCAGAAGTTTGTTAAATGCTTTTGCCATGATTTCTGCATTTTCCTTGTTACTGTGTGTCATTATTCCATCTTCATCTTTCAGTATTAGTGTAGGGGCCTCATTGTTGTAGTTGTTTCCCAAAGATTTTGTAGTAGATCCTGGAGTTGGTTTTATGATAATTACCTCCTATAGACTTTATAATATCTTTATGAAATCCTCTCTTGATTCTTCTAATATTTTGAGTGAATTTTTTTCTTTCATTTTTTAGGATGATGGCATTTTCTTCAGTTTTATGTGTTTGAAACTTTAACCATGCTAGGTGTCTATCTTCATGGAATTTGTCACATTCTGATGTCCACCATGCATATTTCCTTCGTGGGTTCAAGGGAGGTAGATTCTCTGCTTCTTTTTTAAGATTAGGCACTAGTTGTTCTAGATCATCTGTTAATTTGATGGTTTGTGTTATTTGTTGGTACTTATTATTTTTAATTAGCTGATGTGGGTCAAACCTCCTTTTTATTTTATTAGTTTTTCCGGTCCTCTTCTTTAACGGTGTGAATTTGATTTTAATTTTAACCATATAATGGTCTGAGCCTGTGTCTACTCCTCTCAGTACTTTAAAATTGTGGATCTCCTTATGAAAATTTTTGTCCATACAGACATGGTCTAGCTGCCACTCGCCCTTCCACCAGTCTGGATGTTTCCATGTTTTAAGTTTACTTGGCTTCCTCTTAAAGTATGTTGATTTAGATATAAGGTTGTGTTCTCTGCAGAGTTCTACAAGTTTTTGACCGTTTTTGTTTGTAAATTTATGTGGACTCCATTTTCCAATTATATCTTTATATTTCCTTTCTTTTCCCAACTGAGCATTGAAATCTCCCAATAAGATTTTTACATTCTTTTTATTTACTCTGTTCACAGTTTGTTCTAGGAGGTCCCAAAATTTATCTACCTCTTCCTTTGTTTTTGTTAGACAATTTTTTTCATTTGTTGGGGCATGAGCATTTATTATTGTGTAGGTTTTATTTATTGTTTTAAAGCTTAGAGTCGCAATTCTTGGTGATACTGCTTGGAAATCCGTTACTGAATCTATTATTTTTATGTTTACTAAAAACCCTGTTCCATACTGGGGACATTGTTTCATTGCCCTCGGTCCTGGTTTCCCATTATAAATTCTGTATCCTTGTCATTCGAATGGGTCCTCTGTGGTGTTTCTCATTTCTTGGATCCCTGTTATTAAAATTTTTTGTTTATTTAGTTCATCTGTGAGCTCCTTGAGTTTTCCGGTCTGAAGTAGTGAGTTTATGTTGTGTGTTGCTATATAATTTATTTGTTTATGTTTAATCTTCTTTTTGTGTTTTAGTGTGCATTTGGATAGTTGCAAACGCTCCGATTCGTTGCTGTCTTCTAGTTGACTACCCACCGAATCCGATGTAGCCTTTTCCTGCCTTTTTGAGCAGGTCGGTGGATTTTTTTTCCTAAAAGACCTTTCCATTTTTGACTGTCGAAGGTTGTCAACCTTAGTTGGAGCAAGCTCCGATTTACAACTACGGTTGTTAACCGCAGAGGGTGTGTTTGGTCCGCGAGAGCTATTTTATTTCACTCAAGTCCGCCAGTAAACCGGTGAGGACTTCCCTATCCGCCACCTGGGACGTGCCACGTAGGAGTATCACCTCTCCTCCTACTATGACAGCATAGTATTATCTTTTTCGTAACCTCTACTGCCACTTTCCATCTTTCTTTTCGCTCCCTTCTCCGATACTTCCAGCCTGTTTTTCACCTTTAGCCCACAGACGCTTGAGTCAGCCACGACCTAGGACACACCTGTAAACATGTATTCCCTTGCGAAATCCAGCTTTTGTCCTTCTTCCGGCCAGCAGGTAAACGGAGCGCGCTCGGTCCTACAGGCGGCCACAATGGGACGGACCGGTTCCGGCGGCGGGCTCTTTGTGGCCCACGCGAACGCGCAGTCGCTAACGGCTCACTTCGACGAGTTCTGTGACCTGTTCTGCCAATCGCTGTTCCATATTATCCTCGTCTCTGAAACTTGGTTGAAACCTAACATTTCTTCCGACGCTATCCGAATCACTGGTTACTCTCTCCTAAGGGCAGATCGTGAAACACGACGCGGGGGTGGTGTGGGTGCCTATGTTCGCTCTGATCTGACACCTACTGTACTATGCACATTGGATGCAAAGGGTGAAGGAGAAGCAGAGGTCTTGTTTTTCGAAATAAATACATCAAATCAGAAACTGCTAATTGGAGTAATCTATAAACCTCCAAACGTCGGTGCCATGTCCTCCTTTGTCTGCCCTGTCCTCACTCGTGACACAGTATGAACACACAATCATTATGGGCGACACAAACATCGACTTACAGTTAAAATCTCCCTCTGCAGAAAAACTAAGGCGACTGTTCCACTCCAATGATATGAGTTTAACACCGCTGGACCCAACTCATCACAGCCACACACTCATAGATATAATAGCAACAAAGCGACCAGATAAAATAATTCGCGCCAATCAGACATCCGCTCCGGGACACTCTGCTCATGACGTGATATTCTTAAATTACTCAATGCATACTACCAAAGAAAAATCTCACCTGGTAACCTACAGAAACTTAAAAAAATGTTAACCATGACGCTCTTCAAAAGGATTGCTCAGACATCCCTTGGCATGATATAAGCAATGAACCGACTTTAGACGGAAAAATTCGGGAATTATGTCACAAAATTATTGCACTGTATGATAAACATGCTCCTCAACGCACTGTCAAGGTAAAGAGAGCTCCCGCTCCGTGGCTCACCACTGCATTACGCCAGTTAATGAATAAACGTGATGCTGCACATAGGGCCTTCAAGCGTAACCCAACTCCCGAGGCGTACGAAGCTTATAGGAAACTCCGAAACAGAACCAAGCAAAGCGTGTGGAATGCCAAAATCAGACATGCCCGCTCTGTCGTATGCGGCATATCAAAACCTGCTGCACTGTGGAAAAAGCTGCGCAGTTTCGGTATAGGGAAGCGAAGATCTGACGCTGTTTATCAAGCGTCTGCAGAAGAATTAAACGATTTCTTCTCCACAGCTGTAAACTGCCACGCAGCGACAAATTACCAGCCCCAAGATATCAATCTCTCGAGAGACAAGTTTTTCCTAAAACATGTCACTACCGGCACTGTACACAAGGCAATTATGAGAATCTCTTCCGAGGCAGTAGGAAATGATGGAGTGAGCATTGGCATGATTAAGAACGTCGTAGACACTATTACTCCAGTTATCACAGACATTTTCAACCTGTCTCTTGTCAGTAGTACATATCCTACTGAGTGGAAGCAAAGTTTAATTCAACCTATACCCAAGACTGACAACCCTAAGTCGCCAGGTGACTACAGGCCGATCAGCATACTACCTGCAATATCTAAAGCCCTAGAATACATCGTCCATGAACAGCTGACGGATTATCTCAAAACTCATAACATCCATGACGAATATCAGTCAGGCTTTCGAGAGCACCATAGTACAGCAACTGCATTAATCAAAGTAACTGATGACATTAAACATGCTATGGACAGACGTGAAGCTACCATCCTAACACTGCTTGACTTTAGCAAGGCTTTTGACACAGTTGACTTTGATATATTATTAATTAAAATGAAACCGCTGAATTTCTCAAACAGCGCAATACACTGGTTCGACAGCTACCTCAAAAACAGAAGTCAAAAAGTCGTTTGTGGGTCGGAAAAGTCATCATGGAAAAACGTGCGCTCTGGAGTTCCCCAAGGCTCCGTCCTTGGTCCATTACTCTTCTCACTGTACATTAATGATATTTCTTCAGTGATTCACTCCTGCAACTACCATGTATATGCCGACGACATCCAACTGTACATAAGTGCAAGCCCCAAGAACATTGCTGACGCAGTAGCGAGTGTGAACGCAGATCTTTGCTCTGTTTCTCGATGGGCACAGAACCTAGGTCTGAAACTAAACCCCAAGAAATCCCAGGTCATACTTATATCTCATCCAAAGTTAATCAGCCGGTACTTTCGCGAAACAGTCCCTCAAATACTCCTCAATGGTACCCAACTACCATACCAAAAAACAGTAAAAGACCTTGGAATAATCTTGGATGAACACCTAAACTGGGAAGAACAAACAGTCACAGCTTGCCGGAAATCGCTCTCCTCCCTACATGCAATTCAAAAATTTAGAAAAATATTTCCAACCCATGTTAAACAAAAATTAGTCCAAACACTAGTCTTGCCTAATCTTTACTACTGTGATGTAGTTCAACATGGCACAAATAGTGAAAATTCTAGATGCCTTGAGCTGGTGATGAATGCTTGCGTTAGATACGTGTGCAATATTCGGTTGTATGATCATATCAGTCCTCCATACTCACAGCTAGGGTGGATACGCCCACATAAGGCACGCGATCTCCACACGATGTGCTTACTTCATCGATTTCTTAGCCACTGGTGCCCCCAATACTTATCTTCTCACATTAAACACCTATCATCATTCCACAACCGCAATACCAGATCGGATACGTCTAGCATCTTGGCTGTACCTTTACATAACACAGAATCTTTCTCCGTGTCATTCTCCATCTCAGCCATACGACTATGGAACGCGCTCCCCTGTGATCGGCGTCTTATCCAGAACCACTCAACATTCAAGAGGGAACTCAAAACTTACATATTAGTGACGGTATAGCCACCATTGTTGTGCCCCTCTCATGTCTTTCTTTCTCCTCTCCATCACAGCTTCCAATTTTACCATTCTATTTCTCTTCCTCTAACCTATCTACCTCTTCTATATCTCTTTCACCCCATTCTATCGTCTTATGTCTCTGCTCGATGAGAATAACTCACAAGCTGCAAGAACATAACGAGAAAATTCCCAACTAACAATAGGACTGACATTCAGAAAAGAAAAGTATGTTTACTTTCATATACATAGTCATTACTATTATTATTATTATCATTATTATTCTTGATTGTTATAATTATTTTTTGATTGTTATAATTATCATTGTACTACTGTTATAATCTCTATTTTTTTCTTTAACATCAATACTGTATAATACGTTATATGTCCTTAATGTTCTGTAGAAACTGTAACTCGTTCAATCTGGGCATGCCTGGTTAGGTGTAAGAGAGGGCCTGAAGGCCCTAATCTTGCCAGGTAAAATAAATGCATAAATAAATAAATAAATAATCTAACCCTCAGGGGATGATAACGACCACATTGGTGTAGAGGAGTGAATAACTTGGTCGTGAACTCCTTGTATCAATTCTTTAAACTAGCGGTTCACTCCGGCTTCGCACCAATAGCATGAATGAATGTGCAGCCAGACAATTTATCTGGCGTGAAGTTAATGGTTGCGGCGCAAGCCCGTGACCGGACTTCTGCCTGCAGCTAGAGTGCAACCTTTCGTATTTTCCGCGGAGCTAGGAGAGAGACGGGTAGTGGTTCCCTCGCCACGGCCGCCTTTTACCCCCGGTACTCATTTTGAAAGCACACTGAGTAGACCTGGGTCCTTCCTGAAGGGACTGGAAAAAGAAAAAATACTCCCCCTCCCTACCTCAAGTTGAACTCGGGACCTCCAAGGCCATAATCTAGTGCCGTATCCTCTAAATCATCACGGTCACTACTTGTCTGGCGTAGTGGTAATAAATTATATACAAAAACATCCCTCGTGAATCAGTCCTAGCGAAAACCGTACCAAAATTCCTATATCAGTTATTAAGATTAGCCTTCACATACAGATAGAAAAAACGCGGCAAAGGACTTTCCTAAATTTAGGAGATGACAGATAGTAACGAAAAGTTTTATACATAAGCTTTTGGCTGCGGCAGAAGTTAGTCTAATTCTGCTTATTGTGTGCAATAGAATTATGAATTTATAAATTGATATTTTCAACTACAGCCGTCTTACTCATTTTGCGTCATCTTACCTCACCTATTCTCCACAGTGGTCTCTCGTTTTCGAACCTGGTGTGGAGGCGGATGAGAAGTGAACCAGTGCGTTCCGTGCTGTCGACGCGCCAAGCGGTGGTTGTCAGAAGACTGTCAGTGAATGTGTAGCAAAAGCTAAAAATAGCGCAATGCTTCTTCCTCAGCAAGCTCGTGCATGGTTGGCGAGTCTGGTGGCCGTTCTGCTGTGCGCTCGCTCCAGGTGAAGGCACGCGCATAACTCCTCACTCAATTCTTAGAAGCTGCGAGCTTGATGAAAACCACTTGGTTTCTGTGAAGTCACTTGTAAAAAAACCCACCATCACAGATATCGTCACTGCGGACAGTCCGTTTATACTGAAGCTATCCGAAAATTATGCTTCGTTTCAATGAAGCGTGGGATGAAATGTGGGGGACGCAAGAGTCACGCAGCAAGTCGGTGTGCTTAAAAGGGAAATTGGCCATCGCCCCCCCCCCCCCCCATCTGATTTTGTGATAAGAGGGCCCGGTGGACAGCTTGTCTAAACCTGAACACAGAGCAAACATGAAAACAGGAAGGTGGTGTACTGAACTGTGGAAAAAAAGCAAAATAGAAACTTCCTTTTTAGCTTTTCGCTGTATTCAAATTTGTGTCTGTGTCGTGATGTATCGTCCGTTTGAAACAGAGAGATGTAAGGAAGGGACTTATAATGAAAGTTAATTCTTCACAACTACACTATTAGCTGCCGAAAGGAAGTAGCTCTCGAACGGGAACGGCGAACATTTGATGACGAGGCGACAAGTCAACCGAATCCTCCACCGGAAAAAGACGACTGTATGTCATACACGGCATTAGTGACAGTACGTGTGTCCTTTGCCAGCAATCTGGTACCGACGCACCTAATTTGTATGCCTGGTGGGTGGGTGGGTGAGTGAGATAATGCCTCCTTGCCCGATTTAGGTGTTCGTATGAATGTGATCACCCCCAAGAAAATGTTGAAAGAAAACATAATAGTTAGTCACATAAGCTGCGACGAATCAACGCAACAGTTTTACAGTCGCACAGTTTCTCTGTGCTCTGTCAAAACATATGTTTTTAACGTTTTTGAAGTTGTAAGTTTTGACTCTTGATTTCCTTTTTTGTAACGTAGCTCACACCTTTTTATTTGTTGTTTTCATTTCTGTGGGACGTAGATGTGGAATCTCGCCTTTTCTCACTGTTCATTACGTTTACTTGTGACGGCAACGTATTCTTACCACATGACTCATTCTGTAACCAGTGTACAGTATGACAGCTGCCAAGACTACAGAAAGAGAACAAACATTTCAATGACCGGACGGACAGCTCATAATATTGTGAAAAACAACATGAATATAAATGTAAAAAAAAAAAAAATGGTTCAAATGGCTCTGGGCACTATGGGACTTAACATCTATGGTCATCAGTACCCTAGAACTTCGAACTACTTAAACCTAACTAACCTAAGGACATCACACAACACCCAGCCATCACGAGGCAGAGAAAATCCCTGACCCCGCCGGGAATCGAACCCGGGAACCCGGGCGTGGGAAGCGAGAACGCTACCGCACGACCACGAGATGCGGGCAAATATAAATGTCACGAGATAGTTTTCACCATAGGTCGTCTGCTTCACAGTCCAACACCGTTACCACTTAACCATAACGCCGCGGCTGTTGGCTTTCGATCAGTATTGCACTTGTTAATCTTGGACCGTTCACTATTTCTACTTTGCCCTTTTTACAGTTCAGTACACATCCTTCCTGTTTTCATGCTTGATCTGTGTTCAGCTATCCACTGGGCCATCTTACCACTAAATGTGAGGGGGGTGCGATGGGGAGTTTCCCTTGTTAGAGCTGAGATACACGAGAAAGCAACATTGCTCCTCGTTCACCCGCAGAAGCTGTTCAAAATTTAAGTTCAGTCGAAAGCTTATCAAATGTGAAATCCGTTCTGTAATAAGATTTTGTTTGGCAAAAAAAAAAAAATCTCAAAGCTGTTTATATTAATCACGAAATATTGCTGTAAACAGACCAGATGTGATGAGTGAAGATGTCGTTCGTCAGTTTTGGCATTCGTTTAAGAATGGGAGGCTGAATGTTCACGGTAGTGGCCGTCCGTGGTATAGTTAACAACGAACTGGCACAGAAAATTGACTTTTTTGGACAGCCGCCGCACAATACAGATGTGGCTCAAAGTGATTCCCACCTCTTGTGGCTTGGCTTACAACGCTTTGACTACAACGAAGCTCTTAAAGATACTGTCAAGGCATGACTACCACCTCAGGCGGCAAAATTTTATGTAGAGGTAATGTGTCAACACTTTCAGATGTATGAGAAATACTTAAATATTAATGGCTATTATGTTACAGAAATAATACGAAGGTGCAATTTTACGATTTTTCTGACGTGCTTCAACAATTCTAATATTTTGTTTATACGTTAACGGAGACTACTTTCCGTAAAGCTCTTGTAGGAAACTCAATCCCAGAAGTTATTAGAAGTTTTTCTTTTGTGACTTCTTATGGTGGCACTTAAAACGGACATCCGTTTTCTACAAAATAAATATATTTGTAACACTTTTTCATCATCAGTTGCCGCGCGGGATTAGTCGAGCGGTCTATGGCGCTGCAGTCATGGACTGTGCGGCTGGTCCAGGCGGAGGTTTGAGTCCTCCCTCGGCCATGGGTGTGTGTCTGTGTGTGTGTCCTTAGGATAATTTAGGTTAAGTAGTGTGTAAGTTTAGGGACTGATGACCTTAGCAGTTAAGTCCCATAAGATTTCACACACATTTTGAACATCATCCGTTGGCAGTAACTGTGGTCGTATTTCAGTTATTTATTTACTGTTTTTATGCCTACCACTAAGCGCATTCTTCAATGCTATATCACAGCAGTTAATGAAGCATTCAACTTTGGCGATATTTTTGAAGAATTTCATGGTTTACTTTGTTCTGTCGGTCGGAAACTTATTTACGTATATTACGGTTCAAATGGCTCTGAGCATTTGGGACATAACATCTGAGGTCATCAGTCCCCTAGAACTTAGAACTACTTAAACCTATCTAACCTAAGGACATCAGGCACATCCATGTCCGAGGCAGGATTCGAACCTGCGACCGCAGATGTCGTGCGGTTCCAGACTGAAGCGCCTAGAACCGCTCGGCCACACGACGTACATTATGCCGTTGATGAAGATTGTAAAGTGTTCGTTGAAATCCATTAGACGTCTCTTGCCAGCTTTACATAATTTACAATTTCATATATCATGAAAAGCATTAGCACTGTCAGTGATGGGGGGGGGGGGGGAGAGGAAGAGATCTATTACTAAATTGTAGTAGTTGTGTGCTAAGCATTGACGTGTGAAATGTAACGTTCTCGAATATCTCGCTCTGTTAGCTTTACACACAGGGCTTAACAAGCTCTACAAACAATTTTATACTTCCCGCCTAGACTATTTATATATCACAGTGTGTACGTGATGTCTGAGTGTATTGTAGTTGGTTTTCTGTTAAGAAAGCAGTTTTGACTCTGTACAGTCTGAATATATTAGGAATTTTGTGGGTGATTTTTGTCTCTATACGAACGGTACTCAGGCGCAGGATTTCTGTGCTTTTTGCTTATTGTTCCCACTTTTCTTTGTGATACTGTTTGCAAGTGTATCAATATACTCAATGGCTGCACACGGCATGGTTTTTTTTAATTTTTATTTGCGGCATTCCTTCCCGCAGTTATTGTTGCTGTATAGTACTTCATTGGCTTTGTTAAGTAGTACCCTATATGCTACGTGCTTGTATATTGATAGGTACCAAGAGGAACTGTGTGTAGTTGTGTCTGATGCGATGAGGCAGCGTTCATTTCCATTCGTCCTGAAACTTTGAGTCATTGCTGTTCATCTTCGGGGAAGTTACGTAACGTGTAGTCGACATTCTAGTTCGCATGACACATGTCGAGTCGAGGTTTTGAGCAGGTCATTCCAGCAACACCCAGTTCATTATTCAAATAAGATTCCTGGACAGCAGCATTGGTATGCCGATATAAGAACAGTCTGATTCCACTACATTGCCATACTGTGAGAGGCTTGCTATTATCGAAATCGCATCATCAACACCAGCGTTCACTGTGTAATCGACCAAACTCAATAATCCGTGTAAAAACATAAAAACACAACGATTATCTTTCCACTTATATACCGATGTTCACTACCTCAGAATTACATTTTTTTTGTTTGTGAATCATTCGCCATGTCCAGCACACGTGCGAAAGTCGTATGTACTGTACCTATCACTGCATAAAACTGTGTTCTACTACTCCCCAGACCAATAGGGGCATTGTTCACAACGCGTTTAACGGCATGGCGCATTCATTCTTACGATCAATGGACTTCGGGCAGCGACACGAATGTGAAAAGATCTTTTCACTTGTCGATGGCTCTATTTGCAGCCTGCATGACTGTAACGGAAGTCCCCCTGTAACAGATGACAAGTATGTCTGCCGATTTTAGCCGGACAGTACTTCTCATAGTTACGCGATCTTCTTCAGCGATGGTTGGGCTCGGTTCTTCCATGGCGTTTCCACTCAGCAGTAACACTGCTACAGCTAACCTGGGCACACACAGTTCCTATGGAATTCCTCTGGCAGTGCCGAACTCGCTCCCTTCTCATTTTGATACAATAAATGTCAGTGACGTTGACTCGTCAGAATAGCCTGCTGTGACACAAGCACACACATTGGGGTACCCAGAGACTTTGCACTATATTGTGTATACTGCGACTTGAGGTAGCCTTGTTTCAGCGTTGTTCTACGGCTCATTCGATAAGGTATGACATGACGTGAACACTTGATAACAGACGACTGATTTGGATTGAGCGGTTTGCGATTGAAATCTTTCTGGTAAGTATTTAGTAATATTCGAAAATTTGTCCCGGAACGGGAATTGAGCGATGGTTTCCTACTTATCGCAAGCAGTCGTCTTAGCCATTCGATTATCTGAGCGCGCCTCGAGACCTGACTCATACTTTCATTATCACTGATGTTTCCCTTTATGATTTCCGAACATTACTCCCGAGCGGGGATAGCACAATGGTTAGCACACTTGGACTCGCATTTGGGAGGACGAAGGTTCAAACCCGCGTCCGGCCATCTTGATTTAGGTTTTCCATGATTCTCCTAAATCGCTTAAGGCAAACGCCGGGATAGTTCCTTCGAAAGGGCACGTGCGCTTTCCTTCTCCAGCCTTAACTAATCCGAGCTTGTGCTCCGTTTCTGATGATCTTGTCGTCGACGGGACGTTAAACACTGATCTCCTCCTCCTCCTCCTCCTCCTCCTCCTCCTCCTCCGAACACTACTATCAGAGGTATGTGGTGTGCGAGGTGTACGGGAATAGTTCCACTAAGTTCTATGGAGCCTCGTGGCTTACCCTGCCACAAGCAATAAATATGACAGGAATGAAATGTAGTCAAATTAAATGACCCGTGGAAATGAAATCAATGAAGATTAAATGACTTCTGCTTGGAGTGCTACGAAATCGTGGATGGAAAAATCACTCAGTTGCGAGCTGGCAGTGTTAAGTAGTGGGCCCGCTGCTGTAATGTGTCAACCTTGCTGTGTCACGAATTGCAATGGATCATCTCCAAGTCAAATGTTAAAGACATTCTCCACGATGTTTTGAAGGAGAGAGAAGTGTGTGCATAGTTTGTCCGCACACCTTGCTTCCCGGACAATAACGATGCGTGGATCATTCCCACGACTTGACTGAAATGCAAAACGCGGACATTTCTCTTCTGGAGAAAAATTACCGTGGGTGACGACACATGGTGTTTTCAATACGAACCTACCACAAAACGACAAAATGCAGAAATTCACGTGAAGGGTCAAAGTTTTGACGACATAAGCGGCAGTCGAGCCAATGTGACGAGCGAGGACTTTTCTGGACGTTTCACAAGGCTGTATGAAAATTCCGTGTATTGTACTCAAGTGTGTGTGTGTGTGTGTGTGTGTGTGTGTGTGTGTGTGTGTGTGTGTGTGTGTGTGTGTGTGTGTATGTATGGTGCGACTATGTAAGATACCTGAAACTTTGAAAGCCACCAGCTTAAATTTTTTCCATTTTTTTTTATTAATACAGTCTCGAAACATAACGCTACGACCCCACAGATGGATCTACACTAACAGTGTCAAACATTCCCACCATTAGAAACGGCATAGATTCGAGGCACTACTTATTTAGTGTACGAGCTATATCCCCCCACAACTTTTTCTCTTGACGCCAAATACTAATGAAGAAAATTTCGTACGCCCCGAGGATTAGAATGCTTGAACAGCAGTCCACTAGCAAGAATTGAACACTTAAGAAGGAGAAAACGCGTAACATTAATTTTAAAGTCATGTGATTGATCAGGGCAGTGGAGACAATGAACAGCGGCAGATCACATCCAAACGAGATTAGTTAAGTGAACTGGGAGCTTGTGCAGTCTTCTAAGATGACGACATTGTTGCGGAATGTCTCCATCACAAAATGCCCTTCAACTAAAGTCTACGCTGCTGCAAGGTAAATTATTTCGTAAATAATCGATGCTTTCGTGTGGAAGTTTTACTTAATATTATGAAAACATCTTTTGGATGAAACTGTTTACTAATATCAAGGTATTTCAACCTTGTAGATCGGCTGAGCTAATCAATTTTCTTCAGAATCTATTTCAAAGAAAGCGTTGAAAAGTAACTTAAGCAGTGCTTTCGTATTAGACTTTACAGTATTTTCCATGGGAGGTATTCTCCACAAAACCCATTACATCACAGCTAATAAGAATTTTTTTAAATTTATTGGCCTTCTGAAAGTGCCTATACAGCCAGCTAAACACAGGAAATGTTACATTACAGTTGGTTTTCACAGTTCATGGAACACATTACTTTAAGTCGTACCCAGGTACCATGTGACATTAACGAAGGACTGATTCGACATAAAACAAGGTTTACAATCAGTATGTACCAAAGCGAGTAAACAAGACGAAAATGGAAAACACGATACACAGTGGTAGTATGCTATAAAAATCCTATGGGTAACACAATAAGAAATGATAAATCGCCGTTGGTACACGTTTGGGGTATTCTGTCCACATTAATGGCTATATATCAAAATTAACAATAAAATGGTCTTTGTATGTCATATGTGAACTGTTTCAAAAGCTGCGGATAGGAAGTTGAATATTTGTTTGGGCCTGTAACTACCGTCTAGACCAAATAGGATAAAAGTTTACAAGAACCAGACTAGGGTGTTACAGCCACACCTACAGATACGCAAGTATTCAGACATGTACAAAATGGTTCAAATGGCTCTGAGCACTATGCGACTTAACTTCTGAGGTCATCAGTCGCCTAGAACTTAGAACTAATTAAACCTAACTAACCTAAGGACATCACACACATCCATGCCCGAGGTAGGATTCGAACCTGCGACCGGAGCGGTCGCTCGGCTCCTGACTGTAGCGCCTAGAACCGCACGGGCACTCCGGCCGGCTCAGACATGTACACATAGGAGGTACGTAGCGACATACATTTAGAGGCTGAGCGTTCCATAGTTTGCAGAGTGAATTGAGCTTTAGTCTTCCGCTAGCATTTTAAGTAACAAGAGCATTAGATTATAAGCGCAGGGAGCTATATCTTGATGTTGGCAGTGTTGACAAACTCGTACAGTACCTTACACATTGCTACATCGTTGGATACTAACAAGGCTTGGATGATTGTGAGCTGATGACAAAGAACCCTAAGATTATACGTTGCAAGAACGTTTATGTGATACGTGTTCCGAGGACATCGTACAAAAATATGGTTTGGATATCATAAGAAGTGTTTCTGAAGCCTAATCAATGTTAGTAATCCTGCGGATAAGTTCTGAAAAAGAAACCAAATACGAAAACTTAAATCAAACGAATAATTGTGATAGTGTATGTAAGTAAAAATATGGATATAGAAGGCGACGAATAATTTCAGTGACAATTATGTAGTAGCCGAAAGGGTGTGTAATGTTATATCAGAACAAACTTTTTTTTTCGCAGGAATTGAGTTTATTGTGAACAAATGATCTTCCGTTTAAAGTAATTGATTGGATGTAGTTAGTGTGCTTCAACCGATCTTTGATTTACAAATTGAGCGGAAATTTCAACAGAACTATATCACACATAAATCCCTCCATTGAAAAGCTAAGTTACATTTTGTCCAATGCTTGTAGTAACGACAATAAATGTGTACACCAGCTAATTTTAATGCCTGACAGCTCTTTGACATTTGGGTTCAATAAAATTTCGAATAGAGAAATATATCGTTTCATTATTTCGTGGCATGGCTTGTTTGCCTATTAGTAAGCAGGAATAATGCTATGTTTTTATTTAATTGTTATGGAGATCAGAGGCAGAGCACAACTCCAGATTTCTCTGTTCAGCGAATACTTAAGACGCGATTTGTATGTGATACGAGAGTAATTCAAATTCGCATTCCGCCATCGAGACTTACGTTTCTGTATTTTTCGTAGAATGCTGCAGGCGAATGCTCGAATGGTTCATTGTAAAAGCCCGTCATTGTTCAACCGGGCTGGTGTTCGATCGCTAACGACCTGGACGTTTATGAGAAGGTGAATGCCCGTATTTGCAGTGGGCCAAATGTTGATAACATGATACACTGAACAAAGCAGGCATCGAAACCTGGCAAACAAATTTCCTCTCACATGAAGTGAGAAGCTGTAAGACTTCATTTACGGCGGTAAAGTTTATCTTATCTCAAAACTGTTTCCGCCTTTTACGGCCGCTTTTAACCGCAGAATGCTACTGCGATTTCTCCGGGCCACCTCTTTTATTGTCGTAGGACAACAGGACCACGGAGACGAGTGGCCAGTTACACTTGACTGCACCGCAGACTTCGTGGTAACTAAACTGTTCTAGGGATGACCTCAGACGTGTAAAATGCTTTAGAAGCCTGCCACGTATGTTTCACATGTTGTTGTTTCACCCATTCTTTAAACATTTTCTAAAGATGGAGTCAGTCCAGTATTTGCTTAAATACACTATTGGCCATTACAATTGCTACACCACGAAGATGACGTGCTACAGACGCGAAATTAAACCGTCAGGAAGAAGATGCTGTGATATGCAAATGATTATCTTTTCAGAGCATTCACACAAGCTTGGAACCGATGGCGACACCTACAATGTGCTGTTCCAAGTTTCCAAGCGATTTGTCATACACAAACAGCAGGTTGACCGGCGTTGCCTGGTGAAACGTTGTTGTGATGCCTCGTGTAAGGAGGAGAAATGCGTACCATCACATTTCCGACTTTTTGATAAAGGTCGGATTGTAGCATATCGCGATTGCGGTTTATCGTAATGCGGGCATTGCTGCACGCGTTGGTCGAGATCCAATGACTGTTAGCAGAATATGGAATCGGTGGGTTCAGGAGGGTAATACGGAACGCCGTACTGGATCCCAACGGCCTCGTATCACTAGCAGTCGAGATGACAGGCATCTTATCCGCATGGCTGTAACGGATCGTGTAGCCACGTCTCGATACCTGATTCAACGGATGGGGACGTTTGCAAGACGACAATCATCTGCATGAACAGTTCGATGACGTTTGCAGCAGCATGGACTATCAGCTCGGAGACCATGGCTGCGGTTACCCTTGACGCTGCATCAGACAGGAGCACCTATGATGGTGCACTCAACGACGAACCTGGGTGCACGAATGGCAAAACGTCATTTTTTCGGATAAATCCCGGTTCTGTTTACAGCATCATGATGGTCGCATCTGTGTTTGGTGACATCGTGGTGAACGCACATTGGAAGCGTGTATTCGTCATCGCCATACTGGCGTATCACCCGGCGTGATGGCATGGGGTGCCATTGGCTACACGTCTCGGTCACCTCTTGTTCGCATTGACGGCACTTTGAACAGAATATGTTACATTTCAGATGTGTTATGACCCGTGGCTCTACCCTTCATTCGAGCCCTGCGAAACCCTGCATTTCAGCAGGATAATGCACGACCGCATGTTGCAGGTCCTGTACGTGCCTTTCTGGATACAGAAAATGTTCGACTGCTGCCCTGGCCAGCACATTCTCCAGATCTCTCACCAACTGAAAACGTTTGGTCAATGGTGGCCGAGCAACTGGCTCGTCACAATACGCCAGTCACTACTCTTGATGAACAGTGGTATCGTGTTGAAGCTGCATGGCAACTGTACCTGTACACGCCATCCAAGCTCTGTTTGACTCCATTCCCAGTTGTATGAAGGCCGTTATTACGGTCAGAGGTGGTTGTTCTGGGTACTGATTTCTCAGGATCTATGCACCGAAATTGCGTGAAAATATAATCACATGTCAGTTCTAGTATAATATATTTGTCCAATGAATACCCGTTTATCATCTGCATTTCTTCTTGGTGTAGCAATTTTAATGACCAGTAGTGTAGTCGTATGAGAAGCCTTAAAAGCATCCAGGCTGCCAGATGGGCCTGATCTGCGTCGTAGTTTGTGAGGGACTGAAACGAGGATTTGCTTACTTTCCCGAGCTAAGAAGAGGAAGAGAAATGGTCGAGGGAAGTCTGCAGAATGCGGTCTTCGTGTAACACCAACGAAGTTGCGGAACTATATGGTTGGTGTTCCACTAAATGTGACTGACTGGAATGAGAGAGATCAAGTTTTGTTCCAGTTGCTTACTAGCTTCCCGGAAGACACCTTTGAGTGGGTATACATCCGTCCATTCTTGCTAAGTGTCACTACTCAGAAATTGACGTCGCTTCCGCAGGTTGACTTTAACCGTTGGAGCCCACAGAGGCGTGTATCGATATTTATAATTCACTGCCAGTGTTGTGGTTTAGTTAAAAGAACTAACATCAATTTTGCTTGCGTTTCAAATCGACGTCGATGGTGGGTAAGGTTACATATTTTTGGTTTAGGGAGGGTGCGTGTTATCTCAGGCTCTGCACTGCAAGAGCAAATTTTAATACCTGTGGCCGTTTTTGCATTTGTCTGGTCTACTTGAGCGCAGTTCAGTTTAGTGACGTGTGTGAGAAAATAACTCGTTCCGTGACAGAGGAGGGTAAATCGCAGTGAATTTAAAAGGTCAGTAATAAATGTGATGTGGCCTCACACGAAGATGGTTGAACGCCAGTACACTGTTTAAAATCCATAAACTCTGGAAATAGTCTCATGGAGCGGTTGACAGTATAACCTACACCGTAGAAGAATGTTTTAAGTCAGTGGTGCTTTCCTGGATTAGTGCACGTGTTACTTTAGTTTCCGTACTCGTCAATATCCACATATCAACAATATGCAGACGTGTGCACGCACTACCTACACTTTAAGTTACTACCTGCAGTTCATGTTACCTTTAGTTGCATACCTGCCACGTGAAAAGGAATAAGATTCCACTGTTGCTAGGCTGTTCCAGTGCTACCCCATGGGACACCAGACGATAACACGCAATTCCTACATCAACGTTCGCTCATGTGACATGACACTCATATTTGGGACTCAACAGACGTACTTAACAACTTAGCATAGCTACGTTTGCCGGCTAACATTCAGTTAATTGCAAAAGTTTTTTCAAGCAATGCATTTTCAGCGAAGAACTTAATGAATCATGTGTCATACAATTTAGTCATTGAAGCTTCTGTTGCGTTTCAGGAAGTGAAAGGCGGAAGATCATTCCAGAAGCTTGGTTTTTGTGACCTGAATCTTGCCGAGTTCGCTGGATCCGGGGAGACGACTCGAAGGTACCTGCTAGAAGGATACGATACGCGGCATAGGCAAGATAATTCTATGCTGAGAGTATCCGTTAAAATGAATATGCTGTCGGGAGACATTTTATTTAAAGTGTAAGTATTAAAAATGTAATAGATTCCTGTACCTTTCAGTATAATTTATGGAAAATAACGAAGAAACTAATTTTTTTTTCACTTTTTAAGTCCTAACCGTTTGAAGAATGTTAGAATCAAGTTTTCATTTGTGTGTAATAGGCAGTAGTGAACATATTTTGAAACATCAATACATTTAGCATCGCTGTATTATCTTCTCTGAAACAAGTAGCCAGCAGAGGTTCAAAACGGTTATTGTTCTGAAGATAATACTGTAGTAACTGACTGATATTAAAACATTTTCATTGGAGCGCTTTCTATTGTATGGACTTCAGCTCTCTCCTCCAGCGCCACTCTTCTCATCTTTTAAACTGGCATTTTGGTCTCATTACACCTTCATATATGAATCATCGGATTATGCGAAAATTTGGTAAACTTTAAGAAGCTCGATTGCATTAGGTTGTTCGTTTTTGCTGGAAAATGCTGTTTTTCCCGTTGAAAAATGTAAAATGGCTTGGAAAATTTGACAAAAAACTTAAATATTTATGTTATGGTAAGCTGCTTCATCGCAATTGTTCTCTGATTTCAGTCCGTCGCCATCTCTAAAACACAAACCAGTAGTTGTACAAGAGGAAGGCTCTGAGAGGAGAGACGACTACTCCAGCGGCTCAGTGGCGGGATCTGTGGCAAGCGGCAGCTCGGGATTTGGCAGCTTACCAAAGAAGAGGCCGGCCTTGTTCTCATCAGGTCAGAACATCTCCTAACATCGATTTGCGTCTGCTTCTTAATATGTGGTGAGGCTGTCTGCAGAGGTGAGACGCTCCAGCTCACTGGTTGGAGAAATCCCACATAGATCCCGGACGTCTTTCTTTCGTCGATAACAATATTAGTATTACGGGAAAGCTGTGCCTCGTTTGCGCTGTTACAGAGGAAACAGGTCGAGGAAATCTTTTTGGCTAGTGATAGAATTCAAGGTTGGATGCGGAAAAGAGACAGTAATTTTCTATGTGACTCAACACTCAAAAAGAATGACAGCTTAAATGCCTCTGTGCATTCTGTAATTAGTCGGATGTTCTCTTCGCGGTCTCTGCGTGAGCGACACGTTGGGGGTTGTTGTATACTCGGAGATTCGTCACTTTAAACTGTGTACATAGGCTTTCGCAAGATAATCAGCCTGTGCCTTCAAGTGTGTGCTAATTCAAGTTTGTAGCACTTCCGTGCTGCACTCCTGTGTGTCTATCAAACCTATGACCGTCCGTGCTGCCCTTCTTTGTATACGTTCAACATGTGTCGTTAATCCTGTTTGCTATGAGTTCCACACGACTGAGCAGTGTTCTACGATGGGTCGCACGAGTGTTTCGTAAGCAATCTCCTTTGTAGGCTGACTGAATTTCCATAGTACTCCGTCCGAACAGGCTTCGGAAGGCTCTAACGGTACCGACAAACTTCCCTGTCATCCTCAACCGATAGGCGTCACTAGATGCGGATATGGAGGGGCATGTTGTCAGCACACCGCTCTCCCAGCCGTTCTCAATTTGTGTGTGTGTGTGTGTGTGTGTGTGTGTGTGTGTGTTCCTAAGGGACCAAACTAATGAGGTCATCGGTCCCTAGACTTAGACACTACTTAAACTAACTTACGCAACGAACAACATACAAACCCATGCCCGAGGGAGGACTCGAACCTCCGGCGGAAGAGGCCGCGCCATCCGTACATGGCGCCTTAAACCGCGTGGCCACTCCGCGCGGGTCATTTTTTGACCGGAGCCGCCACTTCTCAGTCAAGTAACTCCTCAGTTGGCATTGCAAGAGTTGAGTGCACCCCGGTTGCTAACAGCGCTCGGTAGACCCGAAATGTCACCCAAATACTAGCTAAGCCCGACAGCGGTTAACTTCGGTGATCTGACGGGCACTGGTGTTACCACTGCAGCAAGGCCGTTGTCATTTCTGTAGTACGGGGTGTTTAGAACGCATGTATTGAATAAACTGTGAGACATACAAATATGAAACTTGGGACACATATTTAAGACTCTCTCAAGTGTTGGTTACAGATGTTCAATATGCTCTCCACTAGTGACACGAGCACTATCACATCGATATTCGAATTCCTCCCATACTCGGGTAAGCATGTCCATCGTTACTGATGTTATGGCAGTACGGATCCGGTTCTTCAACTCCCCTAGGTTCTGTGATATAAACGTTGTTCTTAATAAAACCCCACAGAAAGAAGTCACAGGGCGTCAAATCCAGTGACCGTGGAGGCCAGCTGAGAAGTGCTAAATCCCCGGTAGTTTGACGACAAATTCAACGGCTCGATAGAGTTTCTTTCAGATCCGGTGAAGCGTCCCCCTTCTTGTTAAAAAAAATAAGTTGTCCACGTTCAGTCTCGGAAACAACCAGCTTCCTAACATAGGAAGACACTGCTGACCGTTAATCGCGTTTCCATCAAAAAAGAATGGGCCGTAAACAGATGAGTGGGATATCGCACAAAGCACTTTGGGTGAATGTCGTACATGTTCACTGTGTGCATGTGGGTACTGTAGGCCCCAATTTCGAACATTGTCTTTGTTTCCTTTCACACTAAGATGGAAAGTCGTTTAATCATTGAACAAAATGTTCCGCGAGAAAGTGCTGTCACTGTCAAAAGCATTCTGGAAGATCATCAGAAAATGCCACACGTTTGCATTTAACGTTATGACATAGAGCCTGTAACAGCTCCATGACCAACCCATGTCTCAAAACATGCCAAATTGTTGTTGGAGACCGTTATAACTCCCGACTGGCATGACGAGTTGATTTCGTAGGACTACTTTGGAAAGCGGCTTGATTTCGTGGGACGTTTTTGTCGGAAACACGAGGGGGTCAAGGATCTTTCCTTTATATACACATCCCGTTTCCACAAACTGTCGTCCATTCGGAGGACCAGTTTGGTAGCTCAACAAGAAACGTCTTAGCACTGTAATCACGGAATTACACTTTGAAAAATCGAGAACACAGAATGATTTCTGCTTCGGAGTAGCAATTTTAGATGATTTGACGCTAACCAAGGGAACAGAAGACAACTAAGATCTAGCGGCAATGAATAGAAACTAGACAATGTATTAGTTTCTCCAATAACCGAGCGGTGGCGCAGCGATCGATAGTTTTAACTACATAATACTTTGCAAAACGTATATTATTTTTGAGACACCCTGTGTTTAACTAGTGAACCTAAGTATACCACCTGGTTTACCGCCAACTAAACATGCATGATCGCTGTATTTGACACCTTTACAAATAGTTACACCCAGGCAATGTTTGATTTGTTTTTTAAAAAAAAGGGAATATTGACAAATATGGGGCCGAAGTTTGCCTCATCAGCAGTCTTACCTCATTTACGATGAAGATGTAACACAACACTTTCTATGAACTTGTCTCCATTATCTTGTTCTTATCGTTTTACGGACAAATTAAATGATTACATCAAAATTTTTAAGTAATTTTTTTCTTTCGTGAGTTATTTCTCTACGTCTCCCACGTATTGTTACTACCAGAAATTGTTTTCGGTGCCTTCCATGCTATCATTTTGTTAACGAAGCACGTACGTATTGAGGATGTAGATCTACATGAAAACTCTGCAATTCACAGAGGCAGAAGGTTCATCGAGCCACTGTCACACAATTTTTCTTACCGTTTCACTCCCGAGCAGCGCGCGGGAAAAAAAGAGCAGCTCTTATTTTATTACGATTGTAATTTTTCCCTATGTAATTGGGCATCAACAGAATATTTTTACATTCGGAGGAGAAAGTTGGTGATTGAAATTTCATGAAAGATGTTAACAGTACTCAGGAAATGTCGCTTAAGGGTCTCTGAAATCGTCTCCTTTACAGGTAGCCTAATGTTTCACAGATTTCTGCCAATAAATAAGGGTCGTTTGTTTCGCCACTACTATGGTTAAGACTGCGTATTAGTTTCACTGCATCTCTCTTCGCAAGGAAGCCGTACGTATTTGACTCTTATGACTGGTTACAGAGATACATACATCCGCTTTTGTTCTGTACTGCAGAAGCCATCGCACTTGATTATTCTGTCTCATAGTGACGAGTTGTATAAGTCAGTTGACCCTAGAGCCTCGCATCGAGCTGTCTTTTTCATAGACAATAGCATCTCGGGTAATCGAAAGAGGCAGTACAATGGCTAAGACATTGCATTCGCATTCAGGAAGAGCAGGTTTCAAATCCCCGTCCAGCCACTCAAATTTAAGTTGTTCTTTCTGGCAGATGGCGGGAGGTTTCCTTCCAAAATGGCACGACCGATTTCGTTCCCAATCTGTATCCAGGCCGAACATTTGCTCCGTTTCAAGTAAGATGTTAAACACTTCATGTACTTTATTTACACGCGCGCGAGTGTTACTCGCGCTTTCCGATAGATCGCTTATGTACATTCTGAAACAAGAAAACCGACTCACTACGAAGGAATTATGCGAATGGCACGGAAATCAGTAGATGTGATCTGCATGTGTACACCAACTAGTGATTACAATTTCAGATAGAATGGTTGATTTATTCAAGAGAAAGAGCTTAACAAATTAAGCAATTCAGTAACGGGTTGGTCCACCTCTGTCCCCTATGCAAGCACTTATTCGGTTGGAATTGATTGACATAGTTGAGGGATGTCCTGTTGAGCAATATAGTGCCAAATTCTGTCCAATTGGCGCATTACATCATCCAAATCCCAAGCTGGTTGGAGGGCCCTGCCCACATTGCTCCAAACGTTCTCAACTGGGCAGAGACCGGGCGACCTTGCTGGCCAAGGTAAGGTTTGGCAAACACGAACACAAGCATAGAAACTCTCGCCATGTGTGGGCGGGCACCATCACGCTGAAACGAGGATGGCTTGCCATGAAGAGAAACAAAACGGCTCGTCGAATATCGTCGACTTGCCACTGTGATGTAACGGTGCCGCGGATGACAACGAAAGGGGTCCTACTATGAAAAGAGATGGCACCTCAGACCATCACTCCTGGTTGTAGGCTATGCCACCGCTGTCTGGGCGGTTTCCAGACACGTCTTCGGCCTGAAGTCTCATTGACTGAAGTAGAATTGTCTTCAGTGAAGAATCCCGCTTCGAAATAAGCCCCGATGACCAACGAAGACCTGTCTGAAGACGCCCCAAACAGCGGTGGGATACCAACCTGACTGTCGCCCGCCATACGGCTCGACAACCAGGAGTGATGATCTGGGGTGCCATTTCATTTCATAGCAGAACCCCTTTGTTTGTCATCCGCAGCTCCCTTACAGCACGGCGGTACGTCGACAATGTTCTAAGATCCATTTTGTTTCCCTCCTTGGCTTACATTTCAGCATGATAGTGCCCGCCCACACACGGCGAGAGTTTCTACTGCTTGTCTTTGTGCTTTCCAAACCGTACCTTGGTCGGCAAGGTGCCGGATCTCTCCCCAATGGAGAGCGTTTGGAGCCTATTGGGCAGGGCCCTCCAACCAGCTCTGCTTATAGAATTTGGCGCGATATCCCCCAGCAGGACGTCCAACAACTCAGTCAATCAATACAAAGCCGAATAAGCGTTTGCATAAGGGCCAGAGGTGGACCAATGTGTTATTCACTTGCACACTTTGTGAAGCCCCTTCTCTTGAATAAATTATCCATTTTTTTTCTGAAACTGCAATCATTTGTTTGTATATTTACGCCGTACCTATCGACTTCCAATGGGATAGTTCCTTCGTGGTGCGTCTTTTTGTGCCGTAGAGTATATATTGATATGAGCGTATGCATAGTGCATCGTTTGCTACATGGGCGTACTTTCGTTCGTGATCAACTCTCCCAGACAGGAGAAAGTAGTGGGGTCCATGAGTTGTCTACAACACCAGCAGATGGTGAGTACATTCTTACAAAATAAGTAGGTTTCGACGCGACATTAGTGTGTGGAGGGCAGGCTGCGAGCAGTAGCAAGGTTCCTCGCAGCATATGAAATTTATAAAGTAGTCCAAAATATCCAGGACGCACTGCTCTATCTTCAAAGTCTGGGAAATGAGGTGTCTTTCCACTGCGTACCCAGGCGCAAATGTAGCAGCCTAGGCGGCATGTCACCATAATCAGTTTAACGTGCCCTCTCCGTACATGCTATCACCTCATTGCTGAGTTGTAGTGTCATGTGAAGATGGGAAGAAGATTGGTGGCTGGCAGTTATAGACAATAAGCTCCATCTAGTTAAGTCAACAGCTCGGTCATGGCGTACTTCCTTTCAGTCACGCAGACGGGAAGAGGTCCTTCTTACTAGCCTTCGCTTCGGACACAGCCCTATGACGCATGGCTTCTTGCCCCTGCGGTAGGACCCTCCAATGTGTAGTGCTTGTGGCGTACAGATCGCAGTGTGCCACAGTTTAGTTTACGAGAGGGCCGTAGCAAATTTTCCTTCAAATTTGTCCTCTGCTTTAACTGACCATGACGTGATTGTGGTACGATTTTTAAGGTTCTGTGAAATGTCCGACTTATTCCATAAAATTTAAGGGAGACGTTTTTAATGTGTTACCTTGGTGGGTGGATCATCCATGTGTTTTTGTAAGTGAGCAGGCAGCCACATATCCCTGTGAAATTAATTTAGCTTTCCTCTTCTATCACTTGCGTTTCAATTAACAGTTTTAGAACATACGACTATTCATGCTATGTAGCGAATATGAGATAATGTGATTATGCGGGTGACCGTGGTGAGATTGTGTGAGAATAAGTGCAATTGTGTCAGATTGCCTCTTTCATCTTTTATAACATTTTCGACGTTTTAACCACTTTCGTTCCTACTAATTTTCGTGAGGGCCCTGATAACCTCGCCGTTGAGCGCCACTACACTACAGACCCAGCAGCAGCATTCCAAACATGCCTCGTAGGCCTTAGATCTTTAGGTCGAGCTGCTCACTTCGTTCGCCAAGTTGGTGGTTTCAGACGACATTCGTCCGCGAGAAGAGTTCCGTCTGCTGATATTTTACCGCCTCCCCCCTCGCAATTTTACTTGCTGACTACGCGTAAAAACGATGTAGTGTTAAATGTTAGAATCCGCTGTTAACTTATACAACACACAGCTTTACGACAAAAAGTGTAGTTGTGCGTAACGTCGCGATGTGTTTCTGAATCCTGTATTCCAAGTAGCCTGTGTTTCATCGTGTATTATGTTTGTGTACTATCTATTTAAGAGGAAGCAGATGCATAATGTTAATTGTAGTCTAGATTAGCTTTGACAGCAGAACGTTCCTCGCGTAAATGAAACCAGGACTCGATCCACTGCAGATATGCAGTATACCAGTGCTCCTATCATCTGCTTTGTATAATGGAAACTGGAGACCCATGAAAAATGTAAACTATTATGCTTAAACCTACCAGGTAACTGAAAGATGTAGTAGCTAAGCGTAACATGCATGAACAAGGGACGTGAATCCGCAGAGGGTGGCATGTCTCCTGCCCGCTTATATCTGGAGCTGTAAAGCACAGCGAAGTTTGGTCATTGGACCCGTTTTCGGAAATACCGTTGTTGCATCGGGCATTTAGTAGTATCTGTGGTTCGTGCTAAAACACTGGTACTTTCAAACAATATGAATAAAATTGTGGTTTGAGACGGTAACAACTGGGGCTCAAAGGGTTAAATAGGTCAGTGCAAATGTCTTGGTGGTCGCTGTGAAACGGACACGGTCGATTCCGCGTTCCTAATCGTTGACAGATCCGAGTTTGGCATACATCCATGTTGCTTTCGTCGTGGGCCGTTAAACGATAATTTCCCCGCTATGTATGTTATTCACTTATTTTTGAGATCCGCAGTGACTAAATGCATATTTGCAACCGTTATCTGCACACTCCCCCCCCCCTCTTTTTCTTTTCTTTTAGATACCACTCCTATGGAGCAGCGGGAAATAGCACACTGATGTCCGTAGTTGTTCCAATACGAGAAAGTGTTTAATGTTTACCCGTGATACCGTGCCATTTCTTTACGTTTCCATGGTAACGTCTGCTAGCTTACGCTACAGACACGGCCTTTTTTTTCGCTCTATCCATCTTTTTATGTTTTTTTGACGCTATCCCTTTTTATTTTTTTGCTAGCAACTTTTTATTTTGGTTTTGTTTTTTATTTTTTGTTTTTTTAATTGTAAATTATTTCCTCTGCCAACCTTTTCTTTTGTTATGTATGGGAAAAGGCGTCTTTCAGTTACGACAAACAAAATTAGAATGTACACCCGTAGCAACAACAGAACAAGAGTTCCTTCTGAACTATGAAATAGAATGTGAAAATAATAGTGTGATGATAGATAATAAAGAAAGAAAAATGTAACCAAATCCCGCACGCCATTCCATGTGCATGGCCCATCGGCGTACAGAGTCCATGTTCCAAATTGGTACAACATTTCGCAGCGTGTGGAGCCCCATGAAGGCGGTCATCCTCTGCCCGGTACTCCCCAACTGTGAGGGGGGTTATCGAAGACACTGCGCAAATAGTTCGCAAATAGTTGTCGGTATCGGGGTGTACACTCAAGTGTGCTATGACTGTCCTGGAGAAATTGCCAGTAATCAAGCACCATCTTCTCATCATCTCGAAAGAGGTAGTATATGGACATGCCTTTAAACCATGTGAAAGCGTGAGTCTTCGCAGGTGGGAAATAAGTATCCTCTGGACAAAGGAGGAGCCGTGGCTCAATTGTGCGAGGCGCGATACGTAGGTAGCAGGCGAGGATCTTCTGCACTAGCAGCCATACCTCTAACGCCGATCCACATGTTAAACGGTGTTCGTCAGTACCCACGAGGTGGCAACGTGGGCAAAGGGGGGAATCCGTCATCCCAATAGCGTGCAGCCTTTGTCGTGTTACAACCTTCCGGTTCACCACCTGGTACCACGCGGCTCGTACCCGCGTGGGGAGGAACAGCTTCGGGACTGCTCTCCACACTGCAGGCCATAGGGTCGTAGGGCTCTTCCTCTCAATCACATTGCGAGGGATGGACCTTAGCAGCAGTCTGTAAACGTCTCTTGCCTTGGGAGTGTTGGGAAGGTCTGGGTGCACGTAACTATACTCAAGAATAAATGCTGAGAGGTGCGAGAGTGAGGGTGTAATGTGCACAACCGTGACAGGTGGCAGAACAGACGCCGGCAGCAATTCCTCTAACAGATGACCCGTAAGGGAAGCATCTGTGTGGGTCCACAATTTCATCATTGTGCACAAGTATAATGCTGTAGCCCTCGCTCGTACATTTATAAGTCCCAGTCCGCCATCAAGCGGAGGGAGGGTGAGTGTTTCGTAGCGGACTTTGAATAGGTGTCCGGCGGTAAGGTAATATCCAAACGCTGCTTGCAGTCTGTGTGCCATCGCTGTCGATATCGGTAGGACCTGGGCCATGTGGATCACCTTAGTCGCCACGTGAAGGTTGAGGTATTCCACACGCTGTAGGAGGTCCATCCGTCGAAGTAAGTTCCGGCGAACTTCTGTGCGTATTGCCTGTAGTAATCGTCCATAGTTCATGGCAGCCGTGCGGCGCACATCCTGTGTAAATGTTACGCCCAAGAACCGGATCTTGTTAACTAGTGGGAGTGGGGCTAAGGCGTCGTCCTGTAGACCTCTCCCAATGGGCATCGCTGCCGACTTGGCCACATTCATGAGGCTGCCCGCTGCCAATCCATAGCGATTGATCCATTGTATCACCGATCGTACCTCGTCACCAGATCGGACAAGTAATAGGTCATCAGCATATATCCTGCAGTGAAAGATGTGATCCCTCAATGACATGCCCGAGAGCCTGTTTTTCAACCCTCCGACAAGTGATTCGAGTGCGATTGCGTAAAGGATCATGGGGAGTGGGCATCCTTGGCGAACTGATCGTCGGATCGGAAAGGGACCCGCAATCTGTCCATTCACCAGTACACGGGATGCAGCTCCACGGAAAAGGCGCTGAAAGATGTCGAGAAAGTCAGGCGGGAAGCCCATGCGGGCCATAACGGACAGAAGGAACTTGTGGTGAACTCTGTCGAAGGCGTGGTCGAAATCAATGGAGATCAGAGCAGCTCGAAGGCGACAGGATGTGGCGATGGCTATTAAATCCCTGCATTCGCTGATTGCCGTTTGCATGTTGGTCACTCCGCCCTGTGTCGTTTGCTCCATTGAGAGGAGTAGGGGCAGAACCTTCTTTATGCGGCTGGCGAGTAGTCGGGCGAAGATTTTATAGTCAGAGTACAGCATTGTAATGGGCCCGTAGTCATCGACCGTCCGACCTCTGGAAGGCTTGTGTATCGGTATGAGGAGACCTTCCACGAATGCAGGTGGCACGTGGGACCCGGGGGTCATCAGTTCTTGGTACATGATGATCCATCGGGGCATCATTAGATCGCGGAAAGTCCGATAAAACTCGAGCGGCAGGATGTGGCGATGGCTATTAAATCCCTGCATTCGCTGGTTGCCGTTTGCATGTTGGTCCGTCTGGCCCGGGAAATTTGTTGAGTGCTCCCTTGTTAAGTGCGTCCTCGATGTCGTCCCGTGTAATTCCACCTAACAGCGTCGCCGCTGCTGCATTGTCGAGGGTGTGCGACACGTGCTGCAGTATGTCGTGATCGTCCGCTTCCTCGTCCTCTGTATTGACCTCGTCGTAAAACCGGCGATAGTGATCTGCGAAGGCTTCTGTAACCGGCCGCCTGAGTCATTACGACCCTATCACCTGGCAATAAGAGGTCCGTGATCAGCTGCTGTCGGCGTCGGCGGCTGTCGAGCACGATGTGATGCATAGACGGGTTTTCTCCTTCCGCTCGGTCTCGACGTCGCGATCGCGCTACGACCCCCTCCAAACGTTTCCTCGTAAGAGACAATATTTTACCTTCAATTCGGCGGCTTTCCATTTGTCGGTTTGGAGATGGTGGTTGGCTGTCGAGTTCGCGAAGCATTGTGTAATAAAAGTCCAATGTGTGACGATGCCAAGCTGCGATCTCTTTTCCGAATTGTGTTAGCACACGCCGAAACGCTGGTTTTGCACAGTCCACCCACCATGCTAGTGTCGATGGGGAAGACGACGTTCGCAATCCAGCCATGTGTTGGCGATAATCTGACGGCATTCCGGGGCTTGAAGATGTGCCACATTCAGCTTCCAGGGTCCTCGGATGCGCCATATCCGCTGCTGTTGTAGAGTGAGTGTGCATATGAAAGCGCTATGATCGGAGAAGGCAAGTGGCCAACGTTCGGCGTCCAATACTCCCGGCGCTAAAGCACGTGAGACATAAAGGCGGTCTGGGCGACTGGCTGAGTGACTAGTAAGGTATGTCGGCCCGGGACGGTCACCGTGCACTGTCTCCCACGTGTCGGTGAGAAGCAGATCTCTAACCAGGAGCCGAAGTTCTTGACAAGTCGAGAAATGTGGGACTTGGTCTTTGGGGTGGAGCACACAGTTAAAGTCGCCGCCGAAGATATATTGATCGAAGCGGCTTATAAAAAGGGGGGCGATATCCTCCGAGTAGAACAGCGATCGTTCGCGGCGTTGGTCAGTTCCTGATGGAGCGTAAATGTTAATGATGCGCGTGCCCCGTGCTGTGATCGCCAGCCCTCTTCCTGACGGAAGGTAAGTCACTTCGTCGACGGCAATTCCGTCGCGAACTAGTATTGCCGTACCGCTGCCATTCCGGTCCGCCGGTGACACATATGTCACATAACCGTAGAAAACGGGGAGGGCCGCTATATAAACTTCTTGCAACAGAGCAATGTCAACATCCGAAGAACGAAGCATCTCACGCAGCAACTGGATCTTCACTGCCGTTCGTATCGTGTTGAGGTTAAGCGTGGCGATACGATAAGCTTGTTGCCGAACCGCAGGTGTCAAGTTATCCATTAAGACTGGAAATACCGATGACGCTTTTGACTGTATTGACACCTCCGCATCCCCCCAAACCTCACCTGCAGTCGTTTCTAGAGAGCCGGCGCCAATGGCGTGGGCCCCGTTGGCGTGACTTGCATGGTGCCGTCGTCGTCGTGGTCATCCGCCCACGTCGGGGAACTCAAAGCAAGATCGGCCTCCCTGGCTTCCTCAGGACATGGTATGGTTGCTTGCACTCCAGAAGGTGGTGGGCAGCATCTGTCGTGCATATCGGCATCCGATTTTGCCACCGTAGATATATGTGGTTTGTCCTCAGTTCCGTTCGGTGATGACACACTGCAGCAAATGGCGGCTGCCTCTGTGGCAGCGTCGTCATTGAAGGTGGAGTCGTCATCCTCTGGAGGCTGTGTCGCATCCCGTTCGGAAGTTGCTCTACGCCTCCGCTTCCGTCGCTTCGGAGAGCGTTTCTTCCTGGCGTGTCCTTCTGTGTCAGACGATGGCAAAGATTCACGACGTTCCGGCACAAAGGCAGCCGTAGGCACAATAGGCGAGTCTACGGCCATGCTATCGTCTTGTATGTTGTTACCCGTCGACGGGGGCGGCGGCATCGGAGTTGAATCCGTAGCTTGTGGAACGGGTGTGTCATCATCGCCCTGTACTGGAGCATGGAGCCGCGACCCAACAGTGGATGTCGGCTGTCGTGGTGAAGTGGTAGCTGTCGTGAGGGCTGCTGCATAAGTCACGGGAAGCAGCGTCGGCTGCGATGGCGGGTCCGCGTGAGCCGGCGGCAGTTGAGTGATTCCACGTTGGATACATTCTGATCTGAGGTGTCCCTCCTTCCCACAACTAGAGCAGGTCTTCGGTTGCCCATCGTAGATGACGATGGCACGGCAGCCACCGATATTCAGATATGAAGGTACATGTCTTTTAAGGCCTATTCGGACCTGGCGGACTTCGTTCAGCACAGGATATGCCTGGAATTGCGTCCATTTTTCCGCAACATGATCATGGACCGTGTCGTAAGGGCGCAGCGCTTTCACGACGTCCTCCGCCGGTAGTTCGAAAGGAAGTTAGAAAGTTCTGATCGTGCGAAGTCCCATGCCAGAATAATCGACGTGCACAGTCCCCACATTGCCATCAGCATGGCAGAAACGGAGGCCCTGTTTCGTGTCCCGAAGGATCCGTTCACATGTTGCATCGTTGGTGATCTTGACATATACGATACTACTCACAATGGACAAGTGAATGCCGGGAATGTCGGTCGCCGGGATTTTAACTTCTTCTCGTAGAAATCGTTCGACTTCCAGTGCTTTGGGCCGTACAAATTCGTTGCGGAACGTAAATTTGAGCGTCGATTATCTGTATTGGTGCGCCATAGTGATCTATATGCTGACAAGGGAACCTCCCCATCGCACCCCCCTCAGATTTAATTACAAGTTGGCACAGTGGATAGGCCTTGAAAAACTGAACACAGATCAATCGAGAAAACAGGAAGAAGTTGTGTGGAACTATGAAAAAATTAAGCAAAATATACAAACTGAGTAGTTCATGCGCAAGATAGGCAGCATCAAGGGCGCTGTAAACTCTGAAGCGCCGTGGTCTCGTGGTTAGCGTGAACAGGTGCGAAACGAAAGGTCTTCGGTTCGAGCCTCCCTCGAGTGAAAAATTTTTTATTTTCAGACTATTATCAAAGTTAAGGTACTCAAACATAATCAACTTCGCTCTCCAAAATTCCAGGACGTGTTCAGATTTGCTCGGAAACATGCATGATTTGACGGTCTACACACGGAAAAATTTGAAAACGTTAAAAACATGTTTTGACAGAGCACAGGGAAAACTGTGCGACTGTGAAACTGCTACATTCATTTGTTGCAGTTCATGTGACGAACTCTTATGTTTTCATCACTTTTTTGGGAGTGATTATCACATCCACAAGAAAACCTAAATCGGCAAGGTAGAAGAATCTTTTTACCCATTCGTCAAGTGTACAAGTTAGGTAGGTCGACAACACATTCCTGTCAGGTGACGCACATGCTGTCACCAGTGTCGTATAGAATATATCAGACGTGCTGTCCTGTGGAGGAATCGGTTGACCTATGACCTTGCGAGCAAATGTTTTCTGTGCCCATTGGAGAGGCACGTCATTTCGTCTACTAATCGCACGGTTTTGCGGTGCGGTCGCAAAACACAGACACTAAACTTACTACAGTGAACAGAGACGTCAATGAACGAACAGACGGATCATAATTTTGCGAGAATAAAGAAAGTAAAATTTTCACTCGATGGAAGACTTGAACCAAGGACCTCTCACTCCGGAGCTGCTCACGCCAAACACGGGACCACGGCGCTCCTGAGCTCATAATATCCTTAATGTTGCTTATGTTGCGCATGGACTACTCAGTTCGTATATTTTGCTTATTTTTTTCGTAGTTCCATACAACTTCTTCCTGTTTTCTCGATTGATCTGTGTCCAGTTTTTCAAGGCCTATCCACTGTGCCAACTTATAACAAAATCTGAGGGGGGGTGCGATGGGGAGGTTCCCTTGTCAGTACGGCACGCGCGAAACGGCCGAGTACGATGTAAACAACACGGGCGCTCGCTCCGCGACAGGAACACAAACAGCGCGTCCTCACCGCAGCACAGCCAAAGCTCAACTTGACCTGGGCGTGCGGCGCTCCCACCCCACATAAGTGTGTCGTGGGCACACAACCGTAACCACGTCATAAAAATCAATGGTCGCTCGTATCTAAATACACAGACAGCACCATTGTTACGCCGTTACATGTAGCGTACCATTTCCCACTTCCCTTCTGTCCATGACGAACTTTTGTAGATATGATAGTCGTTGTACCATACTATCAGTTATGTCGAACTAAGAAGCTGTTCCTTCGTTGTCTAGATACTAAGAGCAGGAGATTTTCACAAGTAAAATAAAAATTAAAAATAACTATAAATCGGAAGTTCAATATTGAATGTTATCAAAAAGCATGACACGGTACACACAAAAATACACTACTGGCCATTAAAATTGCTACACCACGAAGATGACGTGCTACAGATGCGAAATTTAACCGACAGTAAGAAAATGCTGTGATATGCGAATGATCAGTTTTTCAGAGCATTCACACAACGTTGGCGGCAGTGGCGACACCTACAACGTGCTGACATGAGGAAAGTTTCCAACCGATTTCTCATACACAAACAGCAGTTGACCGGCGTTGCCTGGTGAAATGTAGTTGTGCTGCCTCGTGTAAGGAGGAGAAATGCCTACCATCACGTTTCCGACTTTGATAAAGGTCGGATTGTAGCCTATCGCGATAGCGGTTTATCGTATCGCGACATTGCTGCTCGCGTTGTTCGAGATCCAATGACTGTTTGCAGAATATGGAATCGGTGGGTTCAGGAGGGTAATACAGAACGCCGTGCTGGGTCTCAGCGGCCTCATATCAGTAGCAGTCGAGATGACAAGCATCTTATCCGCATGGCTGTAACGGATCGTGCAGCCACGTCTCGCTCCCTGAGTCAACAGATGGGGACATTTGCAAGACAACAACCATCTACACGAACAGTTAGACGTTTGCAGCAGCATGGACTATCAGCTTGGAGACCATGGCTGTGGTTATCCTTGACGCTGCATCACAGAAACGAGCGCCTGCGATGGTGTACTCAAGGACGAACCTGGGTGCACGAATGGCAAAACTTCATTTTTTCGGATGAATCCAGGTTCTGTTAACAGCATCGTGATGGTCGCATCCGTGTTTGGCGACATCGTGGTGAATGCACATTTGAAGCGTGTATTCGTCATCGCCATACTGGCGTATCACCGGGCGTGATAGTGTGCGGTGCGATTGGTTACACGTCGCAGTCACCTCTTTTTCGCATTGACGGCACTTTGAACAGTGGACGTTACATTTCAGATGTGTTACGACCCGTGGCTCTACCCTCCATTCGAGCCCTGCGAAACCATACATTTCAGCAGGATAGTGCACGACCGCATGTTGCATGTCCTGTACGTGCCTTTTTGGATACAGAAAAAGTTCGACTGCTGCCCTGGCCAGCACATTCTCCAGATATCGCACCAACTTAAAACGTCTGGTTAATGGTGGCCAGGCAACTGGCTCGTCACAATACGCCAGTCACTACTCTTGATGAACTGTGGTATCGTGCTGAAGCTGCATGAGCGGATGTACCTGTACACGCCTTACAAGCTCTGTTTGACTCAATGCCTAGGCGTATCTATGCCGTTACTACGGCCAGAGGTGGTTGTTCTGGGTACTGATTTCTGAGGATCTATGCACCGAAATTGCGTGAAAATGTAATCACATGTCAGTTCTAGTATAATATATTTGTCCAATGAATACGCATTTATCATCTGCATTTCTTCTTGGTGTAGCAATTTTAATGGCCAGTAGTGTATCAAGATACAGTTCAGACAAAGAAGTTACGCTAGAACTATGAACATGAATGGAATGTAGAAAATTTTTGCGCTAATTTGGTAAAATGCAAATATTGCGTACAACGCGCGTTTTTACTCTGACCATCAGTGCTTCAGCTACAGAGCTTTGCGATGCCCTTAATGAAAGGAGAGTGTGAACTCTGCGGGAAGTGAGTGCTGCCCTTCTTATAAAGTTTGTCCCAGCTCGAAGAGGGCGTGAAAAAGGCGACTGCAAACAACTACGCTTCCCATAAGATTGCGTATCAAACATTCTCTACAACTTTAGACTGGGAGATAGTTAGCCTCTGTATGTACGGATTTGTTTGGTGTTCATGATATTTGTTCACTGGACTTGCCCTATATGATTCAGCGCTGTTGTAGTATTGTATAAGCGTTAAGCATTTCAGTCCCGTAGACCTGCACAGTTATAGTGGAAGGACATGGAGGCATGGGCATCCACAGAAATTTTTCGGGAGGGGGGAGGGAGGCGGTAAGACTTGAAAGCTGCCATTTATTACTATATCCCAGAGAAATGGTAGTTATCTACTCAGTATTTGTTCTAGTTAGATTACATTGATACATGAAAAGGAAGCATGATTTCGTGCTTACCTTCAAAGTAAACCTTTTTGTGTTATTAAAATTATTATGCACGTCAAACATTTTTTGAAGCTGATGATTTAAAATTATATCCTTTCGCGATTAAATCTGACTCATGTTCAACAAAATGATCAATAAGTTTGAAATAAAGCATAAAATATTTAAGATATTTTTATTCGTATATGAAAAATGCTAAAGTGACATTGAATGTGAAAATTGCGAAGTAGGAAAAAATCGTAATGAGAATACTGTTGGTTTTAAACAAAAATAACCAGGCATGAAGGGCCTTTGACTTATCTTCCTCGAAAGTTGCAACTGCAGAGAACAAATTTCAAAAATGCTTTACACTGTTATCTGAAACTCTGCTTACAAAAAAAAAATACATCCATTCACATTCACAAAAACGCAATTTCGATCATATCAAGTTCAAGTTCACAACTTTTTAGTTCGAAATACGGTTGGCATGTATAGCTCACATAACCTGTTTTTACTCATTGTAGAACATAACCAGTTTCACTCTTCCTAGAGTACTGAAGAATCGGTCAGCTGTGCATGTAGTAACGGGTAAGGCAAGAGCAGTTAATACAGCCTTTTCAATAAAAGGAAAATCTCTATGTTTATCAATAATATCAGTGATTGGTAGTTTTATAGGTATCACTCAAGTGACAAGAGAAATGGAATAGCGATATACACATATACAGATGGCGGTAGTATAAGGTACACAACTTACAGGAGGACAGTGCATTGGCGGAGATGTCATTTGAACTTAGGTGATTAATGTGAAAAGGTTTCCGGCGTGATTTTGACAGCACGACTTTGAACACGGAATGGTAATTGGAGCTAGACGAATGGGACATTTCACTTCGGATATCGTAAGGGAATTCAGTATTCAGAAATCCACAGTCAAGAATTTGCCGAGAATACAAAATTTCAGGTATTACCTCTCACCACGGACAACGCAGTGGCCTACGACCTTCACTTACCGACTGAGAGCAGCGACGTTTGCGTAGAGTTGTCAGTGATAACAGATGAGCAACACTGCATGAAATAACCGCAGGAATCAATGTGAGACGTACGACGAACGTATCCATTAGGACAGTGCGGTGAACTTTGGCATTAATGGATTATGGCTGCAGACGACCGACGCGAGTGCCTTTGCTAACAGCACGACATCGCTTGCAGCGCATCTCCTTGGTCGTGACCATATCGGTTGGACCCTAGACAACTGAAAAACCGTGGCCTGGTCAGAAGAGTCCCTATTTCAGTTGCTAAGAGCTGATTGTAGAGTTCGAGTGTGGCGCAGACCCTGCGAAGCCGTGGACCCAAGTTGTCAACAGGACACCGTGCAAGCTGGTCGTCATTCCGTAATGGTGTGGGCTGTATTTACACGGAATGCACTCGGTCCTTTGGTCCAACTGAACTGATCATTGACTGGGAATGGCAATGTTCAGCTACTTGGAAACCATTTGCAGCCATTTATGGACTTCATGTTCCCAAACAACCGTGGAATTTTTATGGATGATAGTGCACCATGGTTACCGGGGCACATTTGTCTACTATTGGTTTGAAGAACATTTTGTATAATTCGAGCGAATGACTTGACCAGCCAGATCGCCCGACATTTATGGAATATAATCGACAGGTCAGTTCGTATACAAAGTCCTGCACCTGCAACACTTTCACAATTGTGGACGGCCATAGAGGCTGCATGGCTCAGTATTTCAGCAGGGGACTTCCAACGATTTGTTGAGTCCATGCCACGTCGAGCTGGGGCACTACGCTTGGGGAAAAAGGTGTCCGACACGATGTCAGGAGGTATGCAATAAGTTATGTGATGCTTCGTATAAGATGTTATCAATATTGTACTATTTTTGAGCCGCTTTGGCTAAGGAAACAGTTTTGCCGAGGTGTAAATTATCAAGTACATACACTACTGGCCATTAAAATTGCTACACCAAGAAGAAATGCAGATGATAAACGGGTATTCATTGGACCAATATATTATACTAGAACTGACGTGTGATTACATTTTCACGCAATTTGGGTGCATAGATCCTCAGAAATCAGAACCCACAACAACCACCTCTGGAGGTAATAACGGCCTTGATACGCCTGGGCATTGAGTCAAACAGAGCTTGGATGACGTGTACAGGTACAGCTGCCCATGTAGTTCCAACACGATACCACAGTTCATCAAGAGTAGTGACTGGCGTGTTGTGACGAGCCAGTTGCTCGGCCACCATTGACCAGACGTTTCCAATTGGTGAGAGATCTGGAGAATGTGCTGGCCAGGGCAGCAGTCGAACATTTTCTGTATCCAGAAAGGCCCGTACAGGACTTGCAACATGTGGTCTTGCATTATCCTGCTGAAATGTAGGGTTTCGCAGGGCTCGAATGAAGGGTAGAGCCACGGGTCGTAACACATCTGAAATGTAACGTCCACTGTTCAAAGTGCCATCAATGCGAACAAGAGGTGACCGAGACTTGTAACCAATGGCACCTCATACCATCACGCCAGGTGATACGCCAGTATAGCGATGACGAATACACGCTTCCAATGTGCGTTCACCACGATGTCGCCAAACACAGATGCGACCATCATTATGCTACAAACAGAACCTGGATTCATCCGAAAAAATGACGTTTTGCCATTCGTGCACCCAGGTTCGTCGTTGAGTACACCATTGCAGGCGCTCCTGTCTGTGATGCAGCATCAAGGGTAACCGAAGGCATGGCCTCCGAGCTGCTAGTCCATACTGCTGCAAACGTCGTCGAACTGTTCGTGCAGATGGTTGTTGTCTTGCAGACGTTCCCATCTGTTGACTCAGGGATCGAGACGTGGCTGCACGATCCGTTACAGCCATGCGGATAAGATGCTTGTCATCTCGACTGCTAGTGATACGAGGCCGTTGGGATCCAGCACGGCGTTCCGTATTACCCTCCCAAACCCACCGACTTCATATTCTGCTAACAGTCACTGGATCTCGACCAACGCGAGCAGCAATGTCATGATACGATGAACCGCAATCGCGATAGGCTACAATCCGACCTTCATCAAAGTTGGAATCGTGGTGGTACGCATTTCTCCCCCGTACACGAGGCATCACAACAACGTGTAACTAGGCAACGCCGGTCAACTGCTGTTTGTATGTGAGAAATAGGTTGGAAACTTTCCTCATGTCAGCACGTTGTAGGTGTCGCCACTGGCGCCAACGTTGTGTGAATGCTCTGAAAAGCTAATCATTTGCATATCACAGCATCTTCTTCCTGTCGGTTAAATTTCGCGCCTGTAGAACGTCATCTTTGTGGTGTAGCAATTTTAATGGCCAATAGTGTATGTCACAGCATACTAAATTTATCGTGTGTAGTTGTGGTAAGAGTAACATTGGTAGCCATTCATTGCACACCCAGATGTCAGATACGCGTAGAATACCGCAGAGTGAACCTAATCAGTATTGTGATATGAGAAAACCCATAAAACAATTTACAATGTTGGTAGCAACCTATATAGCCTTCGTCACCCCAAGTCAAATCGTTGATATCGGAAAATGTAAGTCGCAAATGAATGTTTTTCCTATAGAGAAAGGACTGCAGGAGAACTCTCGGGGGAGTGTAAAGCTGACTGCTCTGCCGTCTACACATACTAGAGGTATACAATCTTCTCCCACAAAAGTTGCTGACTCCCGCCGGGCCATGCTAGCCCCGAGAAATACGAATGATCGTTTTTCCCGGCTTTAGCCTACTGAAGTCCACGGGATTAGCCTCATTTCGAGTCTGAATGTCCGGACCTGGCAATAACGTTCCCTTGTTGTTAAATTAACATAATATACTATACTATACTAAACTAACTCACCAGCCTTCCTTACGCGGGCTACACTTCCTTCCAGCACCATGAAATGACGAAACGTATTCTTGGATGCCTTCTCGTGATGAAGCCGACGGAGCTGCTGGTAAAGCGATCATTTAAGCCTAGCGCAGTGCACACGCTGCACCACTTGGCGTTCTGTGTAACCATACAATGCTTCAGGAAGCGCTGTAGTTACCTATTGTTGAAGGCGAGACGGGGAATTTCATTCCGCTACAGTCGGGGCGCCGCTCGTAGCCAACTTTTTAACAATACTTCCAAGAAGCCAATTAAGGAAGTTGGCACGGCACAGAAGAGCGGTTTTCTTCCGCCATCGTTTGACCCGCAGTACAGCAGCGTGTTCATTATTATGGGGGGGAGAACGACTGACAAACGAATGTAGCCCGCGCTCGACTGTCTGGTGTTACACTACTAAAGGTAAGATGATAATTGCTATAGTACTGTCTCACTGCGATCAGCCAGGTAGTTTCACAATTGGTTAAACCACTTCTAGAAGTGTGCCAGATTTCTGTAATGAGAAAATGAATAAAAACTCTACTCCGGATTCCGTGGCGGAGGGGGTTGCAGCAAGTGCTCCCCTTTTACTCTCTTGCGGACTCTAATGCATGCAGGTCTACCAAAGCTATAGAACTCCACTCCAGACTATATCATCCTGAAGACAACAGGTACAGCGTCAACTAAAGTATGTATTTGATGAATTCTGGATGGATAACGCGGTTCAGCTTCGCATTAACATGCCTGCTGTTACTATATAAGTCACGCTGGTATTCACCTGTGAACAAGGCCGGTTCAAGGTCGCGCGGAGCCCGTAGCGCGAATTTAGCAATGTGGACTTGTAGTTTCCTAATACTGTTACGTTACATCCGCATAATATTGTAACGTATATGGATGAGAAACTAGCCTTTTACGAAGAGATAGAATTAACATTCGTAATCCATGGAGAGGAAATACAAACTTTGAGGTTTGCCGATAGACATTGTGGCTGTCAGAGACAGCAAGAGACCTGGAAGAGCATTTGAACGGAATGGACAGCGTCTTGAAAGGAGGATATAAGATGAACATCAACAAAAATAAAACGAGGATAATGGAATGTAGTCGCATTAAATTAGATGATGCTGAGGGAATTAGATTAGGAAATGAGACACTTAAAGTAGTAGATGAGTTTTGCTATTTGGGGAGCAAAATAACTGATGATGGTCATTGTAGAGAGGATATAAAATGTAAACTGGCAATGGCAAGGAAAGCGTTTCTCAAGAAGAGAAATTTGTTTACATCGGTGTAGATTTAAGTGTCAGGAAGTCTTTTCTGAAAGTATTTGTATGGAGTGTAGCCATGTATGGAAGTGAAACATGGACAATAAATAGTTTGGACAAGAAGAGAATAGAAGATTTAGAAATGTGGTGCTACAGAGGAATGCTGAAGATTAGATGGGTAGATCACGTAACTAATGAGGAGGTACTGAATAGAACTGGGGAGAAGAGGAATTTGTGGCACAACTAGAAGAAGGGATCGGTTGATAGGACACGGTCTGAGGCATCAAGGGATCGCCAATTTAGTATTGGAGGTAAGCGTCGAGGGAAAAAATCACAGAGGGAGACCAAGGGATGAATACACTAAGCTGGTTCAGAAGGATGTAGGATGCAGTAGTTACTCAGAGATGATGAACCTTGCGCAGGATAGGGTAGCATGGAGATCTGCATCAAACCAGTCTCTGGACTGAAGACAACAACAACAGCAACAACAAGCCCAGAATGGAATTCCAGGAATGTGACCAGTTGCAGTTCGTTACTTGGGGTGGATATTGAGTTCGCCTGGGTGACGATTTAATGTATTCAAAAGCAGTTTCAAGTCGACAGCATTTTACCTATGTTATATCGCGACTGGAGACCCGGGGAAGAAATGTCATTTTTGAAATTTGAAAATCTCTCAAGAAACATTTGCTACGAAAACCAGGAAAAAATTATTAAAGAGAGAGAGAGAGAGAGAGAGAGAGAGAGAGAGAGAGAGAGAGAGAGAGAGAAAATGGCACGGATTGGCATGCAGAGATCATGAATTTGGCCAGTGGTGATGATGCTAACCAGAACCCTGGCCCTATATGGGGAATGGAAGGGGAAATGAAGTTCTTAAATGGACTTGGAAAATGAAATTTTAGACGTTCTGTAAGAAGTCATGGATACTGGACGAGTCATCGGTCTCAGACTGAGGAACAAGCCCGGAAACTGAGCCATAGGGAGCAGCTGAGAACTGACTTTGCAGCCGACAACCGCACACCGAAGCCAACAACACAGCTTGGCCAAGTGTAGTTATAGTGTTTGTTTAGTGATGGGCCATTGACGCAGTGAGCTGAAGAAAGGACGCGCTCAGCTGCAGTAGCATCCCTCACACAAGCTGAGCTTCGTGATGCAGTCACCAAGTTTTGATCCAGTTCAAGTGAGATTGAGACTCTTGAGAATTATTCTTTGTATGTGTAGTTAGTTGTTTATGAAGTTATCCAGAATGAATGTTCTCTACTTTTACATTCCAGTTGAAATTTTCTGTATAACTCCTTCCAAACCCCCAATAGAGGTGTTGAAATGTTGATCTAGCAGTAAACCCAGGTCTTGTGCCCACAGCAAAAGGTGATGAGAGACTACAGAGAGATTATGGTAAATTTATGGCAGTCATAAAGTCAATATCTTTCGCGTTTACTATTACAAGTATGGTATGTGAAGATTTATTTATCTGTGGCTACTGTAAAAACTAAGTCAGTAAAACTACAGTTCACAGTTAATGTTCATTAACTACACTCATGCAGCAAGGAAATACTTCTGTTTAGACAAGTAAATAGTTTGTCAGCGATAATTAAGGTTCTAGAAGGCCCTCTCCAGCATCCCATTTGCTATTTCAATGACAATGTCTTGAAATATCTAAATAACAAGTTTTCCTATCAGGATTGTTGTGATTTGCACAGTTGAATTTGGAATAAATACGAGGGCTATTCCGAAAGTAAGGTCCGATAGGTCGCGAAATGGAAACCACGGTAAAAATCAAACATGTTTTATTTGCAACAGTTAGATACACCTTGCAGCTACTTATCTCCATAGTCGCCGACCCGACTTAGACGTGTATCGTAGCGTTGTACCAACTTTCCCATACCCTCGCTATAGAAGGCAGCCGCCAGTGCTCTCCGCCAATTCTCTACGCTGGCCTACGGCTCGTTGTCTTGTGCCGAAATGTTGTCTTCATAACCAGCGGTTCATGTGACCAGAGCTGAAACTCAGAGGGAGACAATTACGGGCTGTATTGTGGGTACTCTCACATTTCCATTTGAAAACGATGCAGGAGCATCTTCATTGCCCCTGCAGAATGCGGCTGAGAATTGTCTTGAAGACGAAACAGCACGACAGTTATGTAATGTTAGCTGCATAGCTTCAGGGGAAATTTCTCACCAGGCCCCCGTACTTGGCGGCAGACACTATTTTCTAGACATCTTTACGCACTCACTGCGAGCTCAGAAATGAGAAGAGCGACGTGATGCTAACTGGGGTTATACTAGAGACACTACCCAACACATCTGTGCAAAGCTTTATCGGAATTTCATAGTCGTTTCCATTTCGTGACCGATCGGACCTTACTTTCGGAATAGCCCTCGTATCTAAAAACATTCTTTTGGAGGAACTTAAAGGTTTTGGCTTTCAAGGTTGAATGAGTTCTACATCTACATACATATTCCGCAATCCACCATACGGTGCGTGGCGGAGGGTACCTCGTACCACAACTAGCATCTTCTCTCCCTCTTCCACACCCAAACAGAACGAGGGAAAAATGACTGCCTATATGTCTCTGTACGAGCCCTAATCTCTATTATCTTCTCTTTGTGGCCTTTCCGCGAAATGTAAGTTGGTGGCAGTAAAATTGTACTGCAGTCAGCCTCAAATGCTGGTTCTCTAAATTTCCTCAGTAGCGATTCACGAAAAGAACACCTCCTTTCCTCTAGAGACTCCCACCCGAGTTCCTGAAGCATTTCCGTAACACTCGCGTGATGATCAAACCTACCAGTAACAAATCTAGCAGCCCGCCTCTGAATTGCTTCTATGTCCTCCCTCAATCCGACGTGATAGGGATCCCAAACGCTCGTGGTTTATGCTGTATCTAATTGATACGAAGAGGTGGATTATATTAGGTAGCTCATGCGGATTTCAGTGGGAGAAAATTACAACCAGTGGTCCACAGAATTCAGTATTTGGACCATTCTTGTTGCTGCACAATTTCAATCGGTAAATTATACGAAGCAGGGGAAACTAACAGCTAGCGATGGGGGGAGGGGGAATACAGTAAGAAAAGAACAATGGTGTTCAGAGAAAGACGTGTTTAAAACTATAAGTAAATGTAAGTCCTCATTCTTAATGCTTTTGAACATAAACGGTCTCAGTGCAACATGTCCACAAGAAAAAATCACGAAAATTGTTGAGCTAAAAATTATTGAAACTTCCTGGCAGATTAAAACTGTGTGCCGGACCGAGACTCGAACTCGGGACCATTGCCTTTCTCGTGCAAGTGCTCTACCAACTGAGCTACCCAAGCACGACTCACGCCCCGTCCTCATAGCTTTACTTCTGACAGTATCTCGTCTCCTACCTTCCAAACTTTACAGAAGCTCTCCTGCGAACCTTGCAGAACTAGCACTCCTGAAAGAAAGGATATTGCGGAGTCATGGCTTAGCCACAGCCTGGGGGATGTTTCCAGAATGAGATTTTCACTCTGCAGCGGAGTGTGCGCTGATATGAACCTTCCGCCATGTCTCTCCAATATCCTTTCTTCCAGGAGTGCTAGTTCTGCAAGATTCGCAGGAGAGCTTCTGTAAAGTTTGGAAGGTAGGAGACGAGATACTGGCAGAAGCCGTGAGGACGGGGCGTGAGTCGTGCTTGGGTAGCTCAGTTGGTGGAGCACTTGCCCTCGAAAGGCAAAGGTCCCTAGTCAGAGTCTCGGTCCGGCACACAGTTTTAATCTGCCAGGAAGTTTCATATCAGTGCACACTCCGCTGCAGAGTGAAAATCTCATTCTAAAAATTATTCTTTCAGAAGGAAAAAATATGAAAGTCATTTGCCTAAACAAACTGTCTTACGATAGATTTGATCTCAGTTTTAAACAAATTAGAAAACATTACAGCAGCTAACCTTTTTTGTAGGAAAACAGAACCTGTGGTGGCTCCTGTATGCAACTTGTTACAATATAAAGAAAGATACGACTTTAATTTTCTTAATGAAGAACTTACATTTGAATGTTGCTCTGTAGAGCTAGAACAACATAATATTACTATCTCAGTATATAAGATTCCAGGTAGTGATATGACTAAATTATTTTTGGAGAAATTCTAGTGTCTTCTGCATAAACTCATAAAAGAAAAGAGGGGGAAAATTTGTAGTTGCTGCTGATTTTAACGTAGATATGTCAAGTGAAACAAACTTGTCAACTAAGTTTCTTGACTTAATTTAATAATATGGCTTTAGCTTAAATTTCAGTGATTTAACAGGAGTAATGAGCAAACTACAATGTGTATAGACAATATTTTAACAAGTTATACACTACAGGCCATTAAAATTGCTACACCATGAAGATGACGTGCTACAGACGCGAAATTTAACTGACAGTAAGAAGATGCTGTGATATGCAAGTGATTAGCTTTTCAGAGCATTCACACAACGTTGGTGCCGGTGGCGACACCTACAACGTGCTGACATGAGGAAAGTTTCCAACCTATTTCTCATATACAAACAGCAGTTGACCGGCTTTGCCTGGTGACACGTTGTTGTGATGCCTCGTGTACGGGGGAGAAATGCGTACCATCACGTTTCCGCCTTTCATAAAGGTCAGATTGTAGCCTATTGCGATTGCGGTTCATCGTATCATGACATTGCTGCTCGCGTTGGTCGAGATCCAGTGACTGTTAGCAGAATATGAAGTCGGTGGGTTTGGGAGGGTAATACGGAACGCCGTGCTGGATCCCAACGGCCTCGTATCACTAGCAGTCGAGATGACAAGCATCTTATCCGCAAGGCTGTAACGGATCGTGCAGCCACGTCTCGATCCCTGAGTCAACAGATGGGAACGTCTGCAAGACAACAACCATCTGCACGAACAGTTCGACGAAGTTTGCAGCAGTATGGACTAGCAGCTCGGAGGCCATGCCTTCGGTTACCCTTGATGCTGCATCACAGACAGGAGCGCCTGTGATGGTGTACTCAACGACGAACCTGGGTGCACGAATGGCAAAACGTCATTTTTTCGGATGAATCCAGGTTCTGTTTGTAGCATCATGATGGTCACATCCGTGTTTGGTGACATCTTGGTGAATGCACATTTGAAGCATGTATTCGTCATCGCCATACTGGCGTATCACCTGGCGTGATAGTATGGGGTGTCATTGGTTACACATCTCGGTCACCTCTTGTTCGCATTGACGGCACTTTGAACGGAATATGTTACATTTCAGATGTGTTATGACCCGTGGCTCTACCCTCCATTCGAGCCCTGCGAAACCCTACATTTCAGCAGGATAATGCGCGACCGCATGTTGCCAGTCCTGTATGGGCCTTTCTGGATACAGAAAATGTTTGACTGCTGCCCTGGCCAGCACATTCTCCAGATCTCTCACCAATTGGAAACGTCTGGTCAATGGTGCCCGAGCAACTGGCTCATTACAATACACCAGTCACTACTCCTGATGAACTGTGGTATTGTGTTGAAGCTGCATGAACAGCTGTACCTGTACACACCATCCAAGTTCTGTTTGACTCAATGCCATGGCGTATCAAGGCCATTATTACGGCCAGAGGTGGTTGTTCTGGCTACTGATTTGTCATGATCTGTGCACCCAAATTGTGTGAAAATGTAATCACATGTCAGTTCTAGTTTAATATATTTGTCCATCGAATACCTGTTTATCATCTGCATTTCTTCTTGGTGTAGCAATTCTAATGGCCAGTAGTGTACTTTTAATGACATTGCCAAATTTTCTTTAGATCCTGCTATCTCGGGTCACTTTGCTTTACTTATTGAATTACTAAAAATAAGTAAGGAAAATGGAAGGAGATGTTCCATGAAAAGACAGTTCAGTGAACTTGTTCTGTTGTAGATAGAGACAGGTAAGTTGGTCATTAAAACATGAAAGCTCATGTTTAAAAAAATTTGATAAGTTTTTAAACAGCTTTTAACATATTTTAAATGAAACTTTCCCACCTGTAGTCTGTCGTATAAAGACAAGTAATAAACTAAAGTTACTGGCATAATAATAGCTAGTAATAGAAAGAGACAGCTACATGCTGAGCTGAAATCCAGTAACAGTCCTGAGTTCGTTAAATCTTATTAAAAACATTTAGAAATGTTGTACAAGCAGCAAAGGAAGTGGTAAGTGCCATACTTAGCAAAAACCGCAGAAATAAATCCAAGGCAGTATGCGCAGTTGTCAGATCTGAACTTGGAATCAATCCTAGCCACCAGGCAATTTCTAAAATAAAGATACAAGACATAATTGTAAATTCTGCTCAAATATCAGAAAATTTTAACCAGTATGTTATAACAGTAGCAAAATCTGATGTTGATGTAGATGTAGCTCCTATCAAGACAATGTAAATTTATTTGGGTCAACTCAGAGCAAGAATGGGACTCATTAAATTTGACAAAGTAACAGTAAAATATGCAAAAAATACTGTATTAAAACTAAAAAATAAAAATTCAATGGGATGGGAAGAAATACCTGTTAGTAATCAAGTACCTTCAAATATGATAGCACATCCACTCTCTGACATAATTAATATCTCACGTGAAGAAGGCTACTTTCCAGACGTTCTAAAATATCTGGAAGTGAAACAATTATTTTAAAAAGACTTTAAAGAAAATGCTGGAAATTACCGTCCAATTTCCCTTTTTCGTGTGTTCTCTGGTATATGAAATGATCCTTGCAATACAAATTCAAAATTTGTCACAAATTGAATATAACTGGAAAAAAAATCTGTTTGGCTTCCGGAAAGGTGAAAGTACAATTTATGCAATGAATGAATTCATAAATAAAGTTAGTTCCATCTTAGATAAATCACAAAAAGCTGCAGGAATCTTCTGTGACTCACCCAAAGCATTCAACTGTGTGCACCACTCCCTATTATATAAAATGCAAAAATACAGAATTACAGGCAGTGCTGTAGAGTGGTTTAAGTTATATTTGACAAAGAGATAGAAAAGGGTAGTCACAACATCAGACAGAGGAAAATACTCCTCAAAATGGAGAACTCTCTCAAAGGGATACCACAAGGATCAATTCTACGGTAAATCATTTTTCTTTTTTACGTAAGTGACTTACACGTAAATATAAATCATCATTCAGTTTTATTCGCTGATGACACATCATTACTGATAGAAAATAAAAATGCAGAAAATTTAAATGGCCTAAAACATTTCAAAAACATAGCTTATGCAGTTTAAGACAAAACAATCTAAAATATATGATATTCAAATTATGCATGGAAGTGTGGAACTGAGCAAAGCAGAATGTGTTAAATTCTTAGGAATGCAGTCGGACAGAAATCTGCTGTGGTCCTCACATATAGACTATTTAAAAAGTAAACTGAACAGCCTGGCTTTTCTATGTCAGTCTTACCCAATGTCACTGCCATAGACACAAAAAAGGTAGTGTACTATAGCTACATTGAGGCAATAGTGAGATACAGCATTGTATTTTGGGGAAAAGCTGGCAATTTGACAAAAATGTTAACTTCACAGAAATAAAACTATGAGGAACATGTGTAGTGCAAAGCCAAGAGAATCTAGTTGACCGCTACTAAGAGACATAACCGTACTAAGTGTTCCCTCACCGTAATTGTATGATATAATTCTTTTCATAAATAATAATCCAGAATTGTTTGCGCCAAATAACTTCCAGCATAGTTATGATACTAGAAAGTAAGTAAGTTTGATATTTCCTACTCATGGACCCCACAATATATGGGAATGAAAATATACAATAAGTTAAAAAACAGATTGATTTTCAAGGGATTGAAACTGTTTCAGTAAAAAGAAAATTATATAGCACTCTGGTACAAAAATTCTATTAATCTGTTGATGCATTTTTTAATGACGATCTGACCATTTGAGCAGGATAGAAATCAGTAGTGCATATATTCAAATATTTCATTCTAATAAATGTTGTATTCAATGTATAGTCTATTATATTTATAAGCTCGATGAGTCTCCTGTACTGTAAATCAGTGATTTACCATGTATGTTATGGGACAATAAAATTCTGATTCTGAGTCTATTTTTATATTAGGTATGATACATAATTATCAATAGTAACAGAACCTGAGAGAAGGGAAATGTGTAAAACTGAATGTTAAAAACTCCAGGACATGAGTGTTTATCGAAACTTGAAACTGAAATTCGTATTTTAAAGATGTTCTCAGACACACAGTCTCTGTTATCACATACTGATTAGCAGCAGTTGTCCTTTGCTCACACTGAAGATGATTGTGGTACAGCTAATCCACTTCACTAATTGGTTAGATTCCCCTAAAGCACCTCAGAGTAACATACTTATCTTAATACGTAACAAAGATAGCTGAAAATATAATCATCTTTGATACGGTGTCATAAATTATGTTAGTGCCAAAAAGTATGTTTATGGTTTTCATTACCTTTCATATGCAGATCATATTTCCAGCTGATAGTACATAATTTGTGATGATTGCTTTTTAATTTATACATCACAAAAATTATTTTTTTTGTGCACTGCTCTGTTTGTAACAGCAGGTAAATACATTGAAAAGTGCCTGAGGTATGAATCAAATGAACATCTTTCTTGTTATTGATGAGTTCTGTGTGTAAGCTCTCAGGACTGTAGAAACATACTGTGTGGCTGCCAATCACTGCACAGTTCTGGTGGCCTCAGAAAACTGGATGTGTGTTGCAATTCATTGTTTTGACAATGACATGAACATTTCCTATTCAGGAGGACCAGGTCTCAATTCCCAGTCCAGATATAGGTGTTTGTTCTTTCCGCGCTCTATACGAGATTGGAATAATAGAGAATTGTGAAGGTGGTTCAATGTACCCTCTGCCAGGCACTTAAATGTGATTTGTAGGGAATCCATGTAGATGTAGATGTAGATGTAGTGTTACTAAATCATGTTAACTTAATTCCTGGGTGGTTTTTCGTATGTGGATGCAACTGATTATTCCTCAACTCTTCTGTTCAGTTACAAATATATGCACACAGAAAATGTGATGCAGTAGACCATGATTACAGAATTATATGACTCACAAAAAGATAGTGGCCATATGGCCATGAATGGACATACACAGCAGCAGACTGTGGCAAGCTGACCATGATAATGGAAGGAGGATCATCAATACATCAAAGACAGAAGCAGCTTTTGTGCCTCAGTGGTATAAACTATAGGTAAAATGACTTTTTATGGCACTGACCTTGCACATTGTCACCATAAGGCTTGACATGATATCAAAAGTGTGTAGAATGAAACAATGGCTGTGTAGACAAATGGGAGGATATACCCATGCAGATGATTTTTCCCAATCCTTTTTATTTTTCCTTTATAATCAATATTTTCAGTTGTGCAGTTTGTTTTAATTACTGAATGGGGCAATGAAGTAACTAGCACAATAGTGTTGAATTTGAGAATGGTATTCAAATTACCATCTGGCTATTCTGATTTAGATTTTATATGATAAAAATGACATACCTAATTTGCTTCATCACCCTGCCTCTTTTGGAGATCTTTACAACCTCATCATTCGCAGGATATCAAACCCAAATCTTCCTCTGCTTTTCTTTAAACTGATGAGCATAATGATAATGTAAGATAACTTGTGAAAATAGTTTTTCCACTGTGGATTATGGCACCAAGATGTGCTCTTACAATGCAATTCTTTAATTCTTAGAATTGTGTGTATCACTACTCTGAAATAATCTAAAAATGAATGTAAAATTTTTAAGGCACCATATGACTAGAAAACAGTAACTTAATCACAATATTGGACATGAATTATTTGACAAAATTCAGGTGATTAGGTGTTTTTTTCCCCATTTTTACATGTGTGAATTCTGTCATTGTATCTATGTTAAACATGTGGTTTTATCAACCAAATAAGAACTTGGTAGACTATGTTATTTGGTGTTTCTTTGTACTTATGACTGTATTTTTTGGGTCTACTAACTGATTCTCTTGGGAAATGTTTGTGCTCATAACACTGTTAGGAGTTTTTGTGTGAATAAATAATTCAAATTTAGAGAATATATATTATGGCTCTTCTGAAATCTCGTTTCAGAAAACATATCCCGAGTTAAATTGTTTTGTAATAGTATGAGAGATGGAGGAGGGGAATCGGCAGTGGTAGTGTTGCCAGCTGCCACAAATGAATGACGGACTAATGCAGTCACTCATTTGCTCTTTCTGGTTCCATGTAGTGTATTGGTAACTTAATGTGTCACTTACTTACATTAAGCACATGCTGTAACTCCACATTTAAATAGGTTTTAACAGTGTGTGACAAGATTGTGTTCATCTTTTCTTTGCAGAACTGATATCAGGAGCTGGACAGGGTGGTACAGAACCTCAGGAACAACCAGAGGGCACAGTATCAGTAGCACCTGAAGTTGATGAAACTCATGAATTGGGTCATTCACGAAACTCTTCCAATACGAGCCAAATGAGTCGTGCCTCGGGATACAGCTCTCTAAATAGCCAGTCCCAACACAGTAGACAAAGCAGTTCTGGTGACTCGGGACACATACGGTATGTATTATGTTTAGTGAGTAGTACTGATTGTGCTCAGTCATATTTGAGTGAATCAGTAATATTTGAGTAACCAGTAGGAATATGTGTTACGTGTATTACATGCATAAGAGTGCTGTGTGTATTTACTTCACACTTAGAATTACAAAGAGCCTTCATATTTTTCATATATGATCTGTACATGAGAAGAGGTGGATGCTTTCCTTAAGAAAAGCATATGTAATTCAATAATAAATTTGTACTAATCTTTATCTGATACTAGTAGCTAAGTTTTTGTATTAAATTTGGAATAAATATATGCACAAATGATGTGGAGCTGATATCACTTTTGATCTAGATGGCGATAGCTGCAAATAAAAATAGAAATCTTGCGTTTGAACAGTTCATATTGCAACTTGAAAATACTGTCCCTATGAATTTTGCTAAGCTTTTGTTCATGCCTGATCTTGCATTTCTTTCGTAGTTATTTGATCCTTTTTAACAGTTAAAGTAACATTTTGCTACTAGTGGCGTACATTACTTCAAGAAAATGACTCTTACTGATAGTCCCATAAGGGAACTTCATAAGGAACAGTAAAGAATATTTGTGGTTATTTACAAACATGTAGCATTAATATACCAACATTGGCTTTAGCAGAGGTTGGAAGAAGTTACTTTGTTTGTGGATAGGAGAAATAATAGGGAATGGGGTAAGGGGAGGGGTGGAGTGGGGGAGATGGGATAGGAATTTAAGACCATAAGCAGATCATCATTTGTGCATTAAATGGTGGTAGACAGAAGATACTGTAAAGCACGTATTTTACAAGTATATATATTGACTCGTCAGACTAGGTTATTGGTGGCTGCATCAGTGTATTGCACTCATCTTCCAAGCTGTGTATTGTTCTCAGTTGATAATTCTCAAGATTCTGCAGTTTGTGTGTCATGTAGACTCAAATATAGTGTAGCACCATCTGAACATTCATTTAAGGTTCCACACTGCACTCATTACTGGGCCCATATAATAAATAGAGGGAGGGTGGGGGCGGGGGAAGAAAATTTATAGTTGAGGTTACTAATCTGTAGTAGTGTTGTGACATTGGGCTAGATGATACTGGTTTTAATTGTGCTACAGATGATAATTTTCATCACCAGTATTTGACTGTCAAGTAGAGGAATGGTTGTAGGCCACAGTTCATGATCACCAGGCTGTGTACCGGTGTCTTCTACTAAACCTTCCCACTAAGTCTCATGTAGGGAACACATGCGACACTGTTGACTGTCTGTCCGATGGATTGGAAAGCTGAGCATACCTACTTTTTTCTCTGCCACCACCACCACCACCACCACCACCACCACCACCACCACCACCACCACCACCACCACCCACCACCCACCAGAGATGAGGGCTCCACTTCTTATGTTGTATATGTCAAAACCCTACAGATGACAAAATAAACAATGGCACATTCATCCTCACTTTTGAGGCTGATTCACTTACAGAAAAGGTCAAAATCATTTGTTAGTGCTGCAATGTGAAGCAGCTGTACTTTCCACCCCCAACATGGTGCTTTAAATGCCAATGCTTTGGGCATGTATCTTCCTGGTGTACAAATGACCCAGTTTATGTAGACTGTGGCCGACCCCTTAGAAAAATATGATCGATTATCTTTAGTCTCTATGGTATTGGCCTATTCCACTACTGTGGCCAGGTCATCAGCAGTACCTGGTGTGTTTACTCCCTCATTGTTGACATCTGATAGTTACACAAATAAACGTGATCATGAGGGCAGTAGGCTGTACCCTGTTGTGGTTCCTGCAGCACCAGCTTCGGAAACCACTCCCTCCACCCGGCCACATTAGCAAGATCCTCCATTGGTATCTGTCGGTGACAGGGCTCTCTCTCAGGAACCCTCTCTCCAGTAATCCACAACTCAAAGTTGTGACACAAGCCAGTGGCTGAAGAAGCCATGGACTGTGGGTCCTAGGGCTGTCCACTCTTCTCCTGTTTGTACAGAAGCTAAGCCCTCATGAGAATCTTGACTGCCACTATTTGCATTCAGGAGGACAATGGTTCAAGCCTGCTTCTGGCCATCCTGATTTAGGTTTTGTGTGATTTCCCTAAATTGCTTAAGGCTTTTCCTTGAAAGGCTGATTTCTTTCCTCGTCCTTTCTTAATTCGAATTTGTGCTCTATCTCTAGTAACCTCATTGTAGACAGGATATTAAACACTAATCTTCCTTCCTTTTTGAAAAAACTTGTGAAAATGAAGAAGAAGAAGAAGAAATAAATTCAGCTGAGGGTAACTATGATGACTGTAGTGGCACCAGATTCTCCCATGCTGTCTGACTCCAAACTGATTTTTGTTGATGATGATGATCCACTCCCACTGGTCACAGATAGCTATTCAGGGCAGGGATCTGTCTCCTTTTGCTCTTCACTCCTAACCAGGATAGCTTCAACATGAAGATCCAGTGGAACTACATTTGATATTGCTTTCACCTACCAGAGCAACAATATCTAATTCCCTCTTGTTTTCTTATATGTGTTGCTCCCCAAGAAACACGCTAGACTGGAGACCATACCCCAACTCTTTGAGGCTTCCATACATTGTTGAAATCATACTGGCCCGGAAAGGGCATCTGGAGAGTTCTGGCTTAAACAGATGTTGTCAGTGAACCCTCCTGTACAATGTTGGTAGCATTAGCAGTGCGAGGGCAAACAACCCAGCGATCACCATTTGTAACATGTGTTTACCCCTAGGCAGGGCACTTACTTGCCTTAAGATGACCACCTTAATCCAATAACTCCCTCCCCACCACTTTTCTTACACGTAGGACGTTCAGAGTACATCACCACCTCTGGGGGAGTACCATTTCATGTGATAAGGGCCTTCTGATTGAGCAGCTTCTTTCTGATCTTGATCTGTCATTCTCAATGACAGTACTGCTGCTCACTTAAATTTGATACATGGCACCTTTTTGACCTTACGATCTTTTCCCCCAATCTCGTAGCTTCGCCACAATAGCTGCTAAATAATGATCTTTGTGACAGTGACCACTTTTTGGTGATCCTTTCACTTCCCCGTCACTGCCTGTTGGATCAGTTCCCATGTTGGGCTCTTAAATGGGCCAACTGGCAATTGTATACTGTTGCTGTCATCTTTACCACATTTCTGTTCGAAAGTACTAATGAGTATGCGGGAAACATCTCCGATATGATCACCTGCGTCCGTGGGACTGCTGTTCCCTTTCGATAGGCCGCCTCCATTTTTGGCCAGTACCATGGTGGACCAAAGATATTGTGACAACAATTAAAAATTATCCAAGGATCCTGCAATACCTTGAGTGATCTCCTCCACAGGTAGTGCTGAGGCTCACTATTTAAACACAGTAAGAAGGAATGTGGGAGTGCTACATCTCATCTTTGGAAAGTTTGGAAAGGAATATCTCTTCATACCAGGTGTGGGCCAAGCTGCATAGTCTTCTGGGCTGTCAAATATCAACAAATGTTCCAGATCTCTTCCTTCATGGTGATGTTTGTACCAATGTGTAATTTGTTACTGATCATCTTGACTCATTTTGTGACAGCATCAGCATTTTGTCATTACCCGACTATCTTTCAAATGAATAAGAAACGAGCTGAAGATATTGCCCTATCCTTCACCTCCTCCATCACACTGAATTACATAATGAACCTTTCACCAACTGGGAGCTGCTTCAGGTTCTTGACTCAACGCACAGTATGGCCCCAGGCCATGATTTGATTCATAATCAGATGATCCAACATCTGAATGTGACTCACAGGCTCCATCTGCTCTCATAGTCTTCAACCATATGTGGATAGGAGGTGTATTCCCTTTGAAATTCGGGAGGACGACGGTTCAATCCCGCGTCCGGCCATCCTGATTTAGGTTTTCCGTGATTTCCCTAAATCGCTCCAGGAAAATGCCGGGATGGTTCCTTTCAAAGGGCACGGCCGACTTCCTTCCCCATCCTTCCCTAATCCGATGAGACCGATGACCTCGCTGTCTGGTCTCCTTCCCCAAACCAACCAACCAACCAACCAACCCTTTGAAATGGAGAGATAGTGTCACCATCCCAATCTTATGGCAGACAAAAACACAATGTCCATCAAAAGCTACCAACTGACTATCCTCAGCAACATTATCTACAAACTGCTTGTAAAGATGGTAGGCCAGTGAATATACTGTGTTTTTAATTCACAGGATCTTTTGTCCCCATATCAATGTAGTTTGAACGGGATCATCCATAACTGACCATCTGGTTAGGTTGGAAACAGAAATCCAACAGGGTTTCTCTAAATGGCAACACCTCATTGCGACTACTGATGTTTATTCATAAGTGTTTATTCCACTGGTTGTTTCAGTTTAGAGTTTGTAATTACTCAGCTCCTCACAGATTGAAGACAATGGTGTCCCGCAGGATTCCATGCTGGGTGTTACACCCTGCCTCGTTTCCATCGGAGGCTAGTGACCTTAGGACCACTGGTCACCCTCATTCTGTATATTGACGACTTTCACATTTGGTATAGCTGCTAACTGTTTCCCTGGCAGAACTTTTATCTCCAAGGTATCATCTACGGGGTCTTATCTTGGACCTCCTTCCATTGCTTCCAGTTCTCCCCCATTAAAATGTGAGTCATTGTAGCATGGTACATGTTGATGCAGAAATCTGCTAGGGTACATAGCACTTGGTCATTGTTGTACAGCCCCAATTTTTGGAACTCCTTTTTAATGGTTAAAAAAAATAATGGCTGCCCATATTTGTCAACTAAATACTAGCTGCATGTGAATCTTTAATGCTCTCTGCTTCCTTGGCACTCATCCTGATTGGTCTGTGGCTGCCAGGTTTATGGTTCAGCAGCAACTTCAGCTTTGAAATTGTTAGACCTAGTCCATCATCTGGAATAAGACTCACCACTGGCGCCATCCAGACAAATCCCATAGACATTCTCCTTGCCGAAGCAGGGATCTTCCCTCTTCAGTTTTGACAGTACCGACTCTCACTCACACGGTCACCATCCAATAATTTCCTAATCATCCAATGTATCAAATTCTTGTGTGCAAGGGTCTCTGACACCCTGGTAGCCACCGTTGGATGGGATTGCCGGTTGGAAAGTACCCTGGGGCCTTCTGCTGGGACTTCCACCTAAGTCCCTTGAAATGAGCAATATATTTCAAGGACCTAAAGTTTGTTACACGCTTGACCTTCCAGCATCTGTTCCTCTCAGCTCTTCAGGAGTGTCAGGGTGCTGTCATACCTTAGTGACAGATCTTGCTGAGAACACGAGAAAGTTGCAATCCTACATAAGGTCATGGAATTAGGTCGGAGGCTTCTATCCACATACTTGTAAACCAGTCCAGTCTGGTGTGGCAGTATAAGAGAGCAAAAGGAAAGATGAAGTATTAAATTTTGTGTTTAAAAATATCATTCACATAGGAGGATCATACAGACATACCATTGATTGACCGTCACTCAGACTCTTGTGTGGAGGACCTAGAAAAAAGTGTCTCTGGAGTTGAAAACAAGTAAGTTGCCATGTCTGGACAGAATGCCAGTTTGGTTTTACAGAGAATATTGTGTGTCATTGACCCTTTAATTAGCTTGCATTTATCAAGAATCTCTTGTCCAGCAGAAAGTTCCAAGTGACTGAAAAAAAATGCAGGTGACTTCTGTATATAAGAAGGATAAAAGAACAGACCTGCATAGCTGCAGACCAGTATCCTTAGCATTGGCTGGCTACAGAAGTTTGAGCATATTCTAAGTTTAAATGTAATAAATTTTCTTGACACAGAACTACTTCTGTCTGTAAATCAGCACAGATTTAGAAACCATCACTTGGGTGAAACTAGGCTTGCCCTTTTCTCACGTGATATCCTGTGAGCCACAGCTGAAGGGCAACAGGCAGATTCCAGGTTCCTAGATCTCCAAAAAACACTTGACAGTGTTAGCCACTGCAGTGTTCATCAGAGACAAAGGCAACATCAGGAGTGTGTGAGGCAATTGTGATAGGAATTCGTATGTACATAAATGACCTGACTGATGGGGTGAGCAGCAGTCTATAACTGTTTGCTGATAATATTGTAGTATATGGGAAAGTATCATCTTAGAGTGACTGCATGAAGATACAGGATGACTTAGACAGAATGTGTATCTGATGGGATGAATAGCAGCTTGCTGTAAACATGGATGAAAGTAAGTTGATGTAGATGAGTGGGGAAAAAAATCTTTTAATGTTCAGAAATAGTATTAATGGTGTGCTGCTTGACACATACACATTGATTAAATACGAATGTGTAATTCTGGAAAGAACTACCAAATGGAATGAGCATGTAGAGATGATAGTAGAGATGATGAATGGGTAGCTTCAGTTTATTGAGAGAATTCTAGGAACATGTAGCTCATCTGTAAAGGAGACTCATTCTTGAGTACTGGTAGTGTGATTGGGATCCCAACCAGGTCATATTTGAGGAAACAGTGAAGTAATTCAGAGACAAGCAGCTAGATTTGTTGCTGGCAGGTTTGATCACCACACAAATGTTTTGAAAATGCTTCATGAAATCAAGTGGGAATCCCTGGGGGAACATGACTCTTTTTCGTGAAACGCTATTGAGAAAATATAGAGAATTGGCATTTGTGGCTAACCACAGTAAGATTCTACTGCTACCATAACAGAAGGACCTTGGAAAAAAAGGCAAGGTCAGAGAAATTATGGCCTCTGTGGAGGCATGAACACAGTCATTTTTCCCACACTTCCAGAGAGGGAATAACTAGTAGTGGTACAGGGTACACTCTGCCGTGCACCATATTGTTGCTTGTGGAGCATGTATGTAGATGTTGATTCAGATTTACACTGATGGTTCTAAAACCATCCATCGGTCAGGAACAACATTTGTTGCCAGGAATGTGTGGTGTTTTTATGACAGGGCTAGTAGCCATTAGTAGAGATGTACATTTTATTAAACAGACCTCTGTTGACCATGCAAAATCTGTAGTTACTAAGTGAGCAGTCTCCAGACTACTGATTGATGTTACCCTTCTCTCCCTTTGATAGCTTCTATTCATGACATATTTCTGACTTTAGTTATATTGCCTGATCATTTCTCTCTCTTTGTGTTGTGAGCTGTGTGGGTATGCCAGGGAATGCACTGGCTGACTGTTCAGCCAGAGAAGCAATTACTCACTGAAAATTCACTCTGAAGATTCCAGTTGTTGGTATTCTGGTACAAACAAGATGACACCTCACTCGAAGATAGAAAAACATCTGTTGGGCTACTGTTCCCTCTAATGAAACATGCATTATTGAGGAGACTACTGCTGCACAGTGCTTCTCCTTCCATTCCTGCCTGTAGGAACCCCCCTCTGATTTTACCTTCACACTGGTCATACTAGATACACTATAGTTTTATTTTATGTAATGAACCACACTACATGGTGGTTGCACCAAGCGACATGGTGCAGTTTTAAGCAAAACTTAGCACACTGGACTACTGGACTTGCATTTGCGGAGATAATGGTTCAAATGTGTGTCCAACCATCCTGATTTGGGTTATCTGTGATATCTGTTAATGTCTCCAGGAAAATGCCAGGATGGTTCTGTAGAAAGACAACAGCCAATTTCCTTCCCCACCCTTGGAAAAATTCATGCTTGTTTTCCATCTCTATTGACCTTGATGTCTATGGAACATTAAACCCTAATATTCCTTCTTCTTTCCATCCATCCATCCTTCCTTCCTTCCTTCCTTCCTTCCTTCCTTCCTTCAACACTTCCGAGACTATAGTAGATCAGCAGTGCAGTGGCTGTGGAAGGGTTGGATCCTGTCACATGCAGAGCCAATGGGACATTTGTCTGCCCACTCCCAGCTACTGACTGGATTATTTGTTTCACGTTATTTTTGTTGTCAGTATATCTGATGCCCATTACATTTATAGCTTTCTCACTTTTACTGTAGGAATTTTCTGGCTAGAATGCATTCTGTTCTCCATAATTCTCTTCAGCCTTAACTGGGTTGGTGGGGCTCAGATGCAGGTGGCATTTCTCTCGCCACAGATGAGCCATGGGAAACACCTCATCTGCTCTGACCTACATATATATACTTGCCCAACACGTATATCTCACTTTTCTTTAAATTATTTCTCAGTGCAATCATCAGTATTGGTTTCAGTGTCTTAATCTTACGTATCCTACATTCTTTTCTTAATTTAATCAAATTTCTGGCTGACATCACTAACTACAGATGAACTACCTCTTGACTGAAGGACTGGTGACCTTGCTATTAGTCCCTTAACCACCAACCAACTTAAACACTTGACTTGCAAGAGAACAAAGTGGTTTCAACTATCAAGGCCTGCATCAGACTGTAAGCATCACAACATAAGTAGAGAAAAATAAGCTGAAAATTATAATTGTTTTGTCATAAAAAAAGTGTGTGTGCTGTATTTGCCATTTTTTAACAGTAGACTTTAAATCATGGTAGATGATACAATGGCTGCATATTTGAGAGTTTCAGTATGTATCTGAATGTGGCTGAAAAAATCTTACAGCATCATCCAGCAGTTTTTTGAATCTGAAGTATATTCCCATGCCTGTGCTCTGACATGTACAAAAGTCATGTTACACTATAAGTGGCCACAACTGGATAAAATATTTATTATAATAGATTATTAAAGTGAAAGTAAATTAATTGTACTGTGAGCCATTGCAGTCATTGTGTCTGCTACACATAGAATGTAAGAGTGTGTAAAATAATAATACAATAAAGCATTAAACCCATTGCTTTTATTCAGCCCTATGGACATCGGCAACTGCTTGGAAAATGGTAAGTTATTTGTGTCACATTCAGATGTGAGGCAGATAACGAATTCTTGTGTGAAGTGTTGAAGTGTGTTCGGTAAAATTATGTGTGTCCCATACAGGATAATTTGAATGTTACCTTACTCATAATATGCAGAATGCTTGTTTTATGTAGCTGATGTGTGAGGTTTTGCATTTATTTAGGTTCAGAAAGCATCTACTGTAAATGTATATTTTGACTCACATCATTTGATTGTGTGGTAGATATTGAACCCTGCTGAAAAATGAAAATGTGAATGTGCAGTGTTTACTTTTTGTCAAGAATTCTGGGAATGTTTGCTAAAAATTCTTCACCCTCTTCCTGTCTAATTTATTTATTTTATTCTACAGTGCATCTCCCTTCTCCCCAAATAAATGATCAGTTTTTGCTGTGAAATAATATAATTTCATTATTTTAAAAATGTTTCTATGTTGTGCTTCATTCGCAACAGGCAGGCATGCCGTCATTGTGATTGTTTTTATTGACTGTATTTCTTATTTGAATATTGTTCACTTTCAACTCAATACAAGGCAATACATTTTGAAACTACTTACATTTATAAGAGGTTATGAAGTGGGTACATTCTCATTACATACAATTATCTTAAAGTGCACTGTCATTGTACGCTGAGTAGATGTGTATTGAATAATGTGCCAGAGTGATAAGTAACAGATATTTGATTCCAGAAAAACCTGATTGAAGACCCTCTCTGACTGCTGTGATTTAGGTTTCCTAAGATATCCTTAAATCACTCAACTAAATTTTATCACAGTACCCTCAAAGTGAGTAGTGCTGATTGTGCCCACTATGCTTGTCCAATGTAAATTGTATTTGATAGATGATGATCTAGCAGTTTACAGATTATTAAGTCCAACCAAATTGTTTATGTGCTGTTTGTCTCCTAAATAGGCATAATGCATGCTATTGCTCCTCTTCTGTAAAAATATTTTATGTTAGCCTTTTTTTTTAAAGTAGATTAGTACTCGGAAACCATATTTTCCATAAAATCCACATGTACAATAATATTATTGACATGATCACAGAAAAATAATTCACACTAGCTAAATCAGGGGACTTAAGACATCCTAAAAGTAGATTTCAAAGGCTGTCACATGTGACATCATCCCATCATCACAAGACACTGAAAATTTGGTGGTAGATACTAAGTAGTATGTGTTTCAAGGATATTGGAATATCTATACCATGTGGCTTTGTGAAGAGTAGTTAACATCTTAGACATCTCAGACATATGGATCACTTTCATCATGATTTTAGACATCTCATACTATTGCATTTTAAGAACAAAAACGTGAATCATACACGTCAGTCATTTGCTATTTACAGAGCTAGTGTGACAGGGATCAGGCATGTAGCCATCCATGGCCTTATAATAGGAAACATTCCAGCATTTTCCTGAAGTAAATTAGATAAACTGTTGCTTTGTCCAGAAGCTTGGCAAGTTGTTGTTATTTTCTATGTGACTGTCTGCTGCCTAGAACCTCTTTGATTTTGCTAGTAATAAACTACTCTCATATATGTCATTGTACTGCACCCTTGATTTTCCATAGAGAAGGAATATATTTAAATACTGAAACTTCCTGGCAGATTAAAACTGTGTACTGAACAAAGACTCAAAATCAGGATCTTTACCTTTTGTGGGGAAGTACTCTATCAACTGAGCTACCCAAACACAACTCATGACATGTCCTCGCAGCTTACTTCCAGCAGTGTCACGTCCCCTATCTTCCAGATTTCACAGAACAACTCCTGTGAAACTTGCAAGACTAGCACACCAGGAAGATTGAATATTGCAATAGAGCATTTGCCTGCGATAGGCAGAGGTCCTGAGTTTCAGTTTCAGTCTGGCACACAGTTTTAGCTTGCCAGGAACTTTTATATCAGCATTTCATTCTGGAAATATTTCAATATTATTTTGCTCTGACCTTGAAATTCGTAGCCAAATCTTTGGTGAAAAAAAAAAAAAAAAACAAGCTAGCTAGTAGCAGACAATTGTATTAGATTTAGAGACAATACAGCTTCTGGTCTCTCTGTGAATGTATTTTGTAGATTTTTGAATTATGGTCACAACTACAGGCAACAGCCTTACTGCATTGGATACACCGGTTCCTGTCAGATCACTGAAGTTAAACGCTGTCAGGCGTGGTTGGCACTTGGATGGGTGACCATCCCGGCTACTATATGCTTTTGCCATTTTTCGGGGTGCACTCAGCCTCGTGATGCCAATTGAGGAGCTACTCTACCAAATAGTAGTAGCTCCGGCCAAAGGAAACCATTATAGCAACCAGTAAAGCGGTGTGCTGACCACACGCCACTCCTATTTGAATCCTCAGCCGAGGATGACACAATGGTCGGATGGTCCAGATGGGCCAGTTGTGACCTGAAGACGAAGTGCTCACAACTACACATAGTGCCCAGTAAATAAACTTACATATCCCAGAACGAAAGGAGATGAGAGAGAGAACAGCAATAGCAAAGGTGTGAAGGCAAGGAAAGAGTTACCTATTGATGTTCACTCATTAGAGCATTTTTCCATGAAAGGCAAAGGATTCAAGTTAGTCCTGATATAGCACACATTTTTAACTTGTCAGAAAGTTTCATACTTGTACACTGAACAGCCAAACAAACTGACACCCTTGCCTAATATTGTGTAGGGCTCCCGCAAGCACGCAGAAGTGCCACAAAATGACGGGGCATGAACATGACTAATGTATGGAGTATTGCTGGAGGGAATTGCACCATGAATCCTGTGTGGCTATCTATAAATCTGTAAGAGTACGAGGGGGTGGGGATCTCTTCTGCAACAGCACGTTGCAAGGCATGCCAGATACACTCAATAATGTTCATGTTTGGGGAGATTGGTGGCCAGCGGAAGTGTTTAAACTTGGAAGAGTGTTCCTGGAGCCACTCTGTAGCAATTGCCCAAGTCCGTTGGAGTTCACAATGTACATGAATGGATGCAGTTGATCAGACAGGATGCTTATGTATGTGTCACCTGTCAGAGTCATATCTAGACACACCATTACAGAGCCTCCACCAGCTTGAAAACTCCGTTGCTGACATGCAGGGTCCCTGGATTCATGAGGTGGTCTCCATACCTGTACACGTTCATCCGCTTGATACCATTTGAAATGAGACTAGTCTGACCAAGCAACATGTTTCCAGTCATCAGCAGTCCAATGTCAGTGTTGATGGGGCCCAAGCAAGGCATAAAGCTTTGTGTTGTGAGGTCATCAAGAGCACATTAGGCGACTTTCAGCTCCGAAAGCCCATATCAATGATGTTTAGCTGAATGGTTCACACGCCGACACTTGCTGATGGCCCAGCATTGAAGTCTGCAGCAATTTTTGGAAGAGTTGCACTTCATCGAATCTCTTCAGTCATCATTGGTCCCATTGTTGCAGGATATTTTTCCGGTTGCAGTGATGTTGGAGATTTGATGTTTTACCAGATTTCTGATATTCATTGTACACTCGTGAAATGATCATATTGTTGTTGTGGTCTTCAGTCCTGAGACTGGTTTGATGCAGCTCTCCATGCTACTCTATCCTGTGCAAGCTTCTTCATCTCCCAGTACCTACTGCAACCTACATCCTTCTGAATCTGCTTAGTGTATTGATCTCTTGGTCTCCCTCTACGATTTTTACCCTCCACGCTGCCCTCCAATGCTAAAATTGTGATCCCTTGATGCCTCAAAACATGTCCTACCAACCGATCCCTTCTTCTAGTCAAGTTGTGCCACAAACTTCTCTTCTCCCCAATCCTATTCAATACCTCCTCATTAGTTACGTGATCTACCCACCTTATCTTCAGCATTCTTCTGTAGCACCACATTTCGAAAGCTTCTATTCTCTTCTTGTCCAAACTGGTTATTGTCCATGTTTCACTTCCATACATGGCTACACTCCATACAAATACTTTCAGAAACGACTTCCTGACACTTAAATCTATACTCGATGTTAACAAATTTCTCTTCTTCAGAAACGATTTCCTTGCCATTGCCAGTCTACATTTTATATCCTCTCTACTTCGACCATCATCAGTTATTTTGCTCCCTAAATAGCAAAACTCCTTTACTACTTTAAGTGTCTCATTTCCTAATCTAATCCCCTCAGCATCACCCGATTTAATTTGACTACATTCCATTATCCTCGTTTTGCTTTTGTTGATGTTCATCTTATATCCTCCTTTCAAGACACTGTCCATTCCGTTCAACTGCTCTTCCAAGTCCTTTGCTGTCTCTGACAGAATTACAATGTCATCGGCGAACCTCAAAGTTTTCACTTCTTCTCCATGAATTTTAATACCTATTCCGAATTTTTCTTTTGTTTCCTTTACTGCTTGCTCAATATACAGATTGAATAACACCGGGGAGAGGCTACAACCCTGTCTCACTCCTTTCCCAACCACTGCTTCCCTTTCATGCCCCTCGACTCTTATAACTGCCATCTGGTTTCTGTACAAATTGTAAATAGCCTTTCGCTCCCTGTATTTTACCCCTGCCACCTTCAGAATTTGAAAGAGAGTATTCCAGTGAACGTTGTCAAAAGCTTTCTCGAAGTCTACAAATGCTAGAAACGTAGGTTTGCCTTTTCTTAATCTTTCTTCTAAGATAAGTCGTAAGGTTAGTATTGCCTCACGTGTTCCAACATTTCTACGGAATCCAAACTGATCTTCCCCGAGGTCCACTTCTACCAGTGTTTCCATTCGTCTGTAAAGAATTCGCGTTAGTATTTTGCAGCTGTGACTTATTAAACTGATAGTTCGGTAATTTTCACATCTGTCAACACCTGCTTTCTTTGGGATTGGAATTATTATATTCTTCTTGAAGTCTGTGGGTATTTCGCCTGTCTCATACATCTTGCTCACCAGATGGTAGAGTTTTGTCATGACTGGCTCTCCCAAGGCCATCAGTAGTTCTAATGGAATGTTGTCTACTCCCGGGGCCTTGTTTCGACTCAGGTCTTTCAGTGCTCTGTCAAACTCTTCATGCAGTATCTTATCTCCCATTTCATCTTCATCTACATCCTCTTCCATTTCCATAATATTGTCCTCAAGTACATCGCCCTTGTGTAAACCCTCTATATACTCCTTCCACCTTTCTGCCTTCCCTTCTTTGCTTAGAACTGGGTTGCCATCTGAGCTCTTGATATTCATACAAGTGGTTCTCTTCTCTCCAAAGGTCTCTTTAATTTTCCTGTAGGCAGTATCTATCTTACCCCTAGTGAGACAAGCCTCTACATCCTTACATTTTTCCTCTAGCCATCCCTGCTTAGCCATTTTGCACTTCCTGTCGATCTCATTTTTGAGACTTTTGTATTCCTTTTTGCCTGCTTCATTTACTGCATTTTTATATTTTCTCCTTTCATCAATTAAATTCAATATTTCTTCTGTTACCCAAGGATTTCTATTAGCCCTCGTCTTTTTACCTACTTGATCCTCTGCTGCCTTCACTACTTCATCCTTCTTCTACTGTATTTCTTTCCCCCATTCCTGTCAATTGTTCCCTTATGCTCTCCCTGAAACTCTCTACATACTCTGGTTCTTTCAGTTTATCCAGGTTCCATCTCCTTAAATTCCCACCTTTTTGCAGTTTCTTCAGTTTCAATCTGCAGTTCATAACCAATAGATTGTGGTCAGAATCCACATCTGCTCCTGGAAATGTCTTACAATTTAAAACCTGGTTCCTAAATCTCTGTCTTACCATTATATAATCTATCTGATACCTTTTAGTATCTCCAGGATTCTTCCAGGTATACAACCTTCCTTTATGGTTCTTGAACCAAGTGTTAAAATGATCATAAGGGAAAAGAAATGTATTTCATTGCTACTTCGGAGATGCACTGACTATATAACACCAGATTCAAACTCACTTAAATCTTGATAACCTGCCATTGTAGCAGCAGTAACTGATCTAACAACTGCACCAGACACTTGTTGTCTTCTATAGGCGTTGCCGACCGCAGCGCCGTATTCTGCCTGTTTTCATCTCTCTGTATTTGAATACGCATGCCTATACCAGTTTCTTTGTTACTTCAGAGTAAATGCTGTGACAGGAGATTTTTGGATGACTTGAACAGTCAGAGATTTGTATAAGGGTGTGTTGTCTTTGTGGAAAAGAGGTACCTTCTTTGGAAGATGTAGATGTTTGCTCTTGGAGACTTACTCTGTGCGTGTCACACCATGAGAATTCCTGTAACTGTTTGCCATGATTTTTCCTGCAGATGGAACCTTTGTAATGTCCATATAATTTTTCACTCTTTGTCAATCCTGTTTTGACTGCTGCTTTATCTTTAACATGTAACAATCAATCCATACTTCATTTACCGATATGAAATGTGTGAAAATTGCTGAAATTTCATTTAAAGAAATCTGCAATTCCTATAGCAGTGTTCATTTGTATGCATTTGTGAGCAACAGTTAATGGCTGAAATACTCATTGAGTAGAAAGCTTTGTCATAGCCAAAAAATTCGTTGAACAGGTAGTGCATATAGTTTATGAAAACCTTTACAAAGCAGTAAGGTTCTTTACCTTCAGTTAGTGTCGAGTGTGATATTGACAATATAGTGCTGAAAATTTGCAATTGTATAGCTCTTTAAGCTTCCTCAAATCATCATCATCATCATCATCATCTTCGTCTTCTTCTTCTTAAATAGATGCATGACCATACTTAAATTCAGCAACACAGAAAACTAAATGAAACAATGCTTCTTTATTGTTTGATCAAACCCAATGAGAGAAACAATTTTTCTCAGTGAGTAATTGCGTTTTGTACACATTTTATCAAAAATCTCTCAATAGATTGTTTACATAATCACTACAGACAAACAACTGACTTCTAGTTTCCAAAATACTGAGTTTACAAACAATATGTACAAGTGTTGTTATAGAAACTGGCATTGAAACATTTCTAACATAAACTGCAGTCCCTGTGTACACTTAATTCCAGTTCGTTAGCTGTAAAATGTCATTAAGGAATGGCAGGCCATTTTGTATTTTGTACAGTTGTATTTGCAAGTATGCCAAGAATTTCAATAAATAAAATTTGGAAATGTGACATGAGTTTTAAACCAAATGTTATGCCGGACGAACATTCAGGAAGTAGTACAATGTTGCTATGATTGTTTGCGATTTAGAGAGCTAAATTTCACCCCATTACCCGTTACTTCAAAGTTTTTAAGGAAAGAACATGTGAAGCAAGTTGCTCCTCAAGATTTGTTACTTCCATGTATAATGTTATCTTAGAATAATTCCAGGGTTTCTGACACACATATGGTTCAGATACTTGTTACATGCAACACTACTGCACTTTAAATATGAAAAATGATGCTCTGTCTTGTTGCAGTGACTCATCACTATAGTAATACTATGGTATTTATTTGTTCCTAACAATTACTTTGCTTGTAAGGTGCCACAACGTTCCTCCAACTGATTCCCTGGCGAGGGGATGGGAGGCAGAGTGAGAAGGGGGAAGAGGGAGACAGACTAACATACTGAGCAGTGTGTGAAGTGTTTGATGTTAATTGATGTAGGCTCTTAAGACTGAGAAAGCTTTGTTTCTGTACTCAGCTTAGCTACATGTTTTTGTCTTGGACTGAGATGTTTCCTGACATTTATTGCCCCATCTAGGATGTTTAACGTCCCATCGACATCCTTTTTTTTCTGTTGTGTATTATGAATCCATTTTCTGATCAGTATACTTCTGCTAAACTAGTTCAGTAACTACCCATAAATATTTGACAATGTTGGTTTTGTTTTTGGTGAAAAGAATTCATGTGGTATAACTTAGACATTAACACTAGGAGTAACATATTAACACTTTTTGTCACTTGATAATTTGTTGTGTTTTTATATTTTTTGTAGTTTTATGCAGATTTTCAGATGCAAACTTTTTTTTTTTGTGTGAAAATTTTGTAACGACTATTAATATTCATTGGTTGCAGATCTTTCTAGTAGTATTAGTAGTAGCAGCAGCAGCAGTATAAATAATGGGTTACGGGTAGATTTTAAAAACTTAAAAATTGCAGTGCAGTCAAATAACTTAATTGTTGATTGTTATCTTTCAACATGCATCAACTGCCACAGTATCAAGTTACAATTTTTGTTTTGAAGTATGTGCCGTTCAGTAGTAGCTTTTGGAAGGAAAGTGTGCCAGGGGAGGTAGGGAACAGCCAAGAGGGTTGGGGTTTGGGTTGGGGTTGGGGGCAGAGATTGGGGGGGGGGGGGGGATATCAAGAGAGAATGGAGCATTTTCAAATTCAATTGAAACTGGTGTTGTAACCTCAACTGTTATGAATTTTCTGTTTACTGACTGCAATTTTTCACTGACTTATAAACCTGCCGTAAAATAAATAGGTATGTATATTTTCCCTAGGCATTTGATTGTATTGTTTCTTTCCCCCCATCCTGCATGGGCTTTGTAGGTCCCCATCGTGGCCGGTTTCGGTGCTGCGTATGCATCTGTGCACTGATGTTGCTTCCTTGAGCAATCCTACAGCCACCTCTTTGAGCACTCAGTCTCCACCAAAACCTATAGTGTCAGAGAAGGCACAGTGGCATTTGTGGCCCAGCTCGTGGTCTCTCGGTCTGGGCAGCATGTGGCGTCAGCGTAGCTCCTTGTCTCCATCTAGCTGCAAAGATATACCTTCCACATCTCCCTCCTCAATGTATTTTAAAAGGTCTGCTCCTGGTGCATTCCATTTTCCTCCTTGGGCTTCCCCGCGCTTTTCACCCAAAGCTGCCTCCTCTCCTGGCATGTTACATCAGCACAGTCCTAGTTCCATTAGGAGCCTGGATTCCTCTGAAGGTGGATATGGACACATCGAAAGGTAGCGTAGAATTCTGGTTGGATGTTTTTGCTTTTGTTTGTAAGCTGGTAACTAAACTTGTATAGGATGCTTTTTCTATTTCAGCAGCTGTCTCTAGAAATTTGCTCTTGTTATGTCACACTTGTGAAAAGTGTTAAAATGTTTATAAAATTAATAACTCTGTTATAATATTGTATACTGTGCCACAAAACATGCTTCAGTCTTGTAAAATGTTCAAACTGTAATATTGCATTATCATATAGAAGTATTAATATATGTAATTGCTTTCCCGAGCTTAAATAGCTTTAGCTGCAGTCATTCATTCCATTGTAGAAGTGCAGTGGGAAAGAGTATATTTGTTGCTTTCAGTTACGGTTCCAAGCATATATTATAATTTTGCACTACTGCTGAGTCTTTCATGAGTAGCCTGTAATAGTTACAGGAACAAGATACTAAAGAAATTTGTTGTCCTTGAAGCTAAAAATAAAGGCAGTGTCATATAGGATTACAAAAAACAGAAAAAAGGAGGGTGATGAACTTTGTAGCAACCATTGTAATTTTAATAAAGGGAACACACTGCTTTGGCAAAGGTTGTGTGTGTCACCACCTGAAACCAGATTATTGAGACATATGGATTGAAGTTTGCTGGTTTTCTTCTGTATCGTAGAAATGATCTTTGTGTTCTATGGTGTAACTGCTGGAAGCAGTGGAGCACTATGACAACAACATTGTCTCATTGAATTCTCTGCTAGTTGCAGACAAGAGAAGTATCTAGATTATATGTTTATATTTTTTTACCCACATAACTACTTCAAGGAAATATTGAATATTTTTATCCATCCTGCTGTAGTGACTGTAAATGGACATCGTATCTTCCAAGTATCATTTCAGTTTTGAAAGGCATCACCTGAAAAATAGAAATGTACCTTTCACCTCATCGAGTTATCTATTGGGTACCTGCATCTTTGCTGTTGTAGGGACACAATAGAGCAAGTGCATTTGTGCACGTGTGTGTGTGTGTGTGTGTGTGTGTGTGTGTGTGTGTGTGTGTGTGTGTGTGTGTGTGTGTTTTAGATTCTGAAGTGGTTGTGTTGTAGTTAGTGGTAGTTTTACTTTCCCATAACTGTAGTTAGTAAACGTTACTATTGAGACTGGTGTGAAAAGTAACTGAAAATGTTGTTGGTTAAAAGTTAAGAGAAATGTTATTTCTGTCTTGTAAGAAATTCTAATAAGACCTATATTTTGTTTCCAGCATGTGTTAAAAAAAAAAAAAAAAAAAAAAAAAAAAAAAAAAAAAAAAACAAAGGTTTTATCTGTGTAGTGAATGGGGGCTTTGCATATCGGCTTATCTTGCAGGGGGGTGATGTCACAGCATCACCGAAAGCTGTTTGAGAGCACATCTAAGCTGCCCACTGTGGCTATCAGCCCGGATGATCAGCCAGAAGAGAATGACACCATGTCGTTACCTCCAACAATGACGTACAGGCGAAGTAGCACAGTGTCAGTCGGTGTTCGTTGTTGTAACTGCTGCTTGATATGCTGTCTGCTGTCTTTGCACAATAAGATTCCTTTTTTATTGTAGCTCAAGTTTGAAATAGATGTGGTGGGAATTTTTTTGTCCTGTGTTGTCTTCTCTTATTTTTTTAAGTGTAACAAAAAGATGATTTTGCTCAAATAACATCTGTGAATAAAATTGGTTTTAAGTATTTGTTTCCACAATCATGTAGCATGATGACTAACAATCTTTTTTTAAACCCCATACTGTTATTTGTACTCTTTTGATGGCAGTTATTTCTTTTATAGCTAGTCTGCACAGTGCAACTTTTCAACCAGTGGAAACAGTTTTACTAAGGGAAAATTTTGTGCTATAAATGCACATTTTTGGTCAGATACATTGAGCATTTCCATTGCAGTTACTGGACTTCAATACCGATAATGCAAATGTGATAAGAGTTTGGGAATACATTTATGCATTAGATTGTTGAAGTAAAGTTCAGAAACATTTGATAATACAGATATATATTATAAATGACCACCTCATTATAAGATCAGTTATACCTTTTATGTACTAATTTCCTCATCCATTCCTATCACCCTACTTGTGCACTGCAGATTTCTTTCATTCTCACATTTTGTCTGTCAATCACACAATAGAATTTTCTGCATACAATTTTTATTTTGTTTTATCTTTTCTTGTGTGCCCATTTATCTGCAGAATAGCAATGGTGGCATTGTTCAGAAGCTGATTTCCAAATGCAAAATGTACACTATTATTATATTTTGAAACTGTGATGCATTATAGAAAACAATTCAGCAGTTTTTATGGCTTACAAGTGTAAAGAAGGAAAGAAAAATGAAGAAACAACTTCCTCTGGCAACGAAAAATATAGCTCACAAAGAAACACACCCTATTAACAAAATGTTCCAGATTACATGCACGTCAGATAATCTGCTGCAAATGATTTTCACCCAAAATATTTGTAAGTTCTGTGGATCCCTGCTAAAGTGTGTATACTAACCAAATTGTACATTCGTACAGTTTATACACTACGTGATAAAAAGTATCCGGACACCTGGCACCCTCCATTGGTAATTTTGGAATGCAATATGGTATTGGCCCACCCTTAGCCTTGATGACAGCTTTCACTCTTGAAGGCATATGTTCAGTCAGGTGCTGGACGGTTTCTTTGGGAATGGCAACCCATTCTTCACGGAGTGCTGCACTAAGGAGAGGTATCAATGTTGGTCGATGAGGCCTGGCACGAAGTCAGCATTCAAAAACACCCTAAAGGTGCTCTATAGGATAAAAGTCAGGACTCCATGCAGGCCAGTCCATTACAGGGATGTTATTGTTGTGTAACCACTCCACCACAGGCTGTGCATTATGAACAGGTGCTCAATCATGTCGAAAGATACAGTCTCCATTCCCGAATTGCTCTTCAACAGTTGGAGGCAAGAAGGTGCTTAAAACATCAATGTTGGCCTGTGCTGTGATAGTGCCATGCAAAACAACAAGGGTTGCAAGCTCCCTCCATGAAAAACATGACCACACCATAACACCACCGCCTCTGAATTTTACTGTTGGCACTACACATGCTGGCAGACGACATTCACCGGGCATTCACCATAATCACACCCTGTCATCGGATCACCGCATTATGTACCATGATTTGTCAGTCCCCACAACATTTTTCCACTGTTAAATTGTCCAATGTTTACACTTCTTACACCACACGAGGCATCGTTTGGCATTTACCAGTGTGATGTTTGGCTTATGAGCAGCTGCTTGACCACGAGATCCAAGTTGTCTCACCTCCCGCCTAACTGTCATAGTATCTGCAGTGGATTCTGATGCAGTTTGGAATTCCTGTGTTATGGTCTGGATAGATGTCTGCCTGTTACACATCACGACCCTCTTCCACTGTCAGCAGTCTCCGTCAGTCAATAGATGAGGTCGGCCCGTACGCTTTTGTGCTGTACGTGTTCCTTCATGTTTCCACTTCACTATCACATCAGAAACAGTGGACCTTACAGATGTTGAGGAGTGTGGAAATGTCATGTACAGACATACACTCCTGGAAATTGAAATAAGAACACCGTGAATTCATTGTCCCAGGAAGGGGAAACTTTATTGACACATTCCTGGGGTCAGATACATCACATGATCACACTGACAGAACCACAGGCACATAGACACAGGCAACAGAGCATTCACAATGTCGGCACTAGTACAGTGTACATCCACCTTTCGCAGCAATGCAGGCTGCTATTCTCCCATGGAGACGATCGTAGAGATGCTGGATGTAGTCCTGTGGAACGGCTTGCCATGCCATTTCCACCTGGCGCCTCAGTTGGACCAGCGTTCGTGCTGGACGTGCAGACCGCGTGAGACGACGCTTCATCCAGTCCCAAACATGCTCAATGGGGGACAGATACGGAGATCTTGCTGGCCAGGGTAGTTGACTTACACCTTCTAGAGCACGTTGGGTGGCACGGGATACATGCGGACGTGCATTATCCTGTTGGAACAGCAAGTTCTCTTGCCGGTCTAGGAATGGTAGAACGATGGGTTCGATGACGGTTTGGATGTACCGTGCACTATTCAGTGTCCCCTCGACGATCACCAGTGGTGTACGGCCAGTGTAGGAGATCGCTCCCCACACCATGATGGCGGGTGTTGGCCCTGTGTGCCTCGGTCGTATGCAGTCCTGATTGTGGCGCTCACCTGCACGGCGCCAAACACGCATACGACCATCATTGGCACCAAGGCAGAAGCGACTCTCATCGCTGAAGACGACACGTCTCCATTCGTCCCTCCATTCACGCCTGTCGCGACACCACTGGAGGCGGGCTGCACGATGTTGGGGCGTGAGCGGAAGACGGCCTAACGGTGTGCGGGACCGTAGCCCAGCTTCATGGAGACGGTTGCGAATGGTCCTCGCCGATACCCCAGGAGCAACAGTGTCCCTAATTTGCTGGGAAGTGGCGGTGCGGTCCCCTACGGCACTGCGTAGGATCCTACGGTCTTGGCGTGCATCCGTGCGTCGCTGCGGTCCGGTCCCAGGTCGACGGGCACGTGCACCTTCCGCCGACCACTGGCGACAACATCGATGTACTGTGGAGACCTCGCGCCCCACGTGTTGAGCAATTCGGCGGTACGTCCACCCGGCCTCCCGCGTGCCCATTATATGCCCTCGCTCAAAGTCCGTCAGCTGCACATACGGTTCACGTCCACGCTGTCGTGGCATGCTACCAGTGTTAAAGACTGCGATGGAGCTCCGTATGCCACGGCAAACTGGCTGACACTGACGGCGGCGGTGCACAAATGCTGCGCAGCTAGCACCATTCGACGGCCAACACCGCGGTTCCTGGTGTGTCCGCTGTGCCGTGCGTGTGATCATTGCTTGTACAGCCCTCTCGCAGTGTCCGGAGCAAGTATGGTGGGTCTGACACACCGGTGTCAATGTGTTCTTTTTTCCATTTCCAGGAGTGTATAACACAAGTGTCACCCAATCACCCTATCACATTTGAAGTCCATGAGTTTGGTGGAGCACCCCATTCTGCTCTATCACGATATCTAATGACTATTAAGGTCACTGATATAGAGTACGTGGCAGTAGGTGGCAGCACAATGCACCTAATATGAAATGGTTTTTGGGGACGTCTGGATACATTTGATCACATAGTGTATATGTAGACTTAATGAAATCCAGGCTCCCAAGGGCCCATTATTAGTTCTGAAAAAAAGAGTAAAATGTCACCTTGTACACATCACTCTCAGAGAGAGAGAGAGAGAGAGAGAGAGAGAGAGAGAGTGTGTGTGTGTGTGTGTGTGTGTGTGTGTGTGTGTGTTTGTTTGTTCGTTCGTTTTATGATGCACCTCTCTTGGTTCCTTCTCCAAAACCCAAAGTTCGTAAACAAATCACACGTTGATATAACAATGTGTATTTAGATGTTCAAAAGAAAAAGCATGGAGAAAATGTTAGATTCCAGAAGCTACGACATTGTTTATCCTGGCTGACACCCACAAATATGGCACTTGTCTCTTTGTCTATCAATTACAGCTTGAGTTTGAACATTGCTTCTGAACTAAAACTGTTTTACAGCAATGCATTCCTAACTCCACACAATAATATATCACACTTACAAATATTTGGAACTGTTTACTTAACTTTGATGTGGCCTCAGTAGCTATTATGAAGAAATGTTGTTGGATAATATCCACGTCCAGGGTTCTTGAATGATAAGGCTGTGGGTAATAGTGAAGTACTTGTAAATTGTCATTTATTTATCATTTCGCATAATATTCGAGACACATTTTTGAAATGTATCACGTAAAAATCAACCATAAAACTCAAAGCTCTTTTCTTTCTGTGTCTATTGTCTCTTCCAATTAGCTTTCCTAGTTGTTAACTCAAGTGAAGTGAAAAACAGTATGACAGAATGAAGCAATATATTGACACCAGTCCGGTATATTATAAGATACGTAAACATTCTAGAATAATCCAGAACAAATTGTGAAACAAAATATAATTCAGGTGACTTCCTTTCTTAAATCGTCCAACAAATTTGAGTTACCTAGTATTTTCCAATATATATATATATATATAAATTGTGAAACAAAATATAATTCAGGTGACTTCCTTTCTTAAATCGTCCAACAAATTTGAGTTACCTAGTATTTTCCAATATATATATATATATATATATATATATATATATATATATATATATATATATATATATATATATATATATAATATTAAATGACAATGGTTGCAAAATCTGTAAACGTAAAATTTAGAAACTTCCTGTTACGTTGTCATATTGATTACCCACTGATAGTAAAATAAACAAAAAACATAGATAGGAATATATGTTTCATCTGCATTTAAAATTGAATGATAAAAATATCAAAATTAATGCATAGCTGTTTTCAGAGTATTTATTATTGCCTATCTGTCAATTAACTTTTATTGTGTAAGATCAAAGTTTTACAGTTATACTGAGATTTAAATGAGAAATTATATGCACCCAATGACAGAAAAATTCTATAAACATCAACAAGTATGACATTTACAGTTTGTCTGAAATCCAGTTTACAGGTAGCCAGAATTTAGGAGGTATCTTTTATAGTTAATTAACTGATCAGAGGTTCTGAAAGAGCTAGATCGATTATTTGTGTGTGTGTGTGTGTGTGGGGGGGGGGGGGGGGGGGGGATTTAATGTATTTTGCCATGCAGAGGTTCAAACTCGTGAGAGAGAGAGAGAGAGAGAGAGAGAGAGTGGAGGAGACAAAATTGTGATGTACTTCAGAGGAGAGAATAAACTTTGATAAAACAGTAAAAAAACAAGGCAGACATTGGTGGGGCAGTGGTAAAGTATTATTCTTGTCTTGTAAAATATGGTGCCAGGAGATTTTTTTTTTTTTTTTAAAAAAAAAGGTCCAACAGAGGATAGACCTGTGAACTCTCTGAATTACTTCTCTGAAAATTGTCAGTCACTACCACTTATCCTTTTTATAAAAAGCAAGATGAATTACAACCACCTTATATTTGTTAAATATATTTTTCAAAACAATTATCTGGTTGAGTGTGAAAAATAGCTAGCAAACAGAATCCACCTTCAGAAAGATATTCCTCTTAGAGTATGTCAGAATCGGTAGCCAGGTGTTGCTGTACAACATTCTTCAGCACACAGTATTGTAATATGGACAATGAACATGCGTATTCAGTAATAATGCAAGATTAGTTCTTAATTGGATGTTATGCCTTTTTTCCCTTCAAAAGGAGAAACACATTGTGTGACAAATCCTACTTCCTGGACTTTATCTGTTAGGTAAATGAAATTACATTCACTTATGTAATTCCATATTCATCTGCATACTTCGTTACTTTTTCATGACACATCTTTCCACATTTCTTATCACTGAGATGCTCTGCAATGGAAAGAAAAACGTTGAACAAAAAAATTGTTAGTTCTGCAATGCATCACAAATTTCTGAATGAATAATTGCTATGGAGGAGTAAGAGAGACTTGGTTACCTGTAGTAAGCACAACGAGAGGGAAGTTACAGTATTAACAGTGCCTTTCCATGATAAACACTATTCACCCCACACCACACCTCTTCTCCAAAATCCCTTGTCTCGAGCAAACTGTATCTTTTAAAATAACGTAAAGTTTATGGGAAACAGTCTGTTAGTCTCCTGAGAAAAAGAAAACTGTCTGCCTCTCCAGTTGCAGCCTCATTTTTATTTCTGTGTTAAATGTTTTTGGTAGTATTGGGTTGGTACATAAGTTTTTAGTGTTTTTCCATAAGTTCAATAAACACAACAGATCCACAAAACAGAGACTTCAGACTTTAGTTATCGATAATATGTTCTCCTTCACTATTTACAACAGTCCACCAATGCTGGGTTAACTTTTTGTTTCTGTGACTCTAGACTCTGGTTTTGAGACAAAGAACTTGTCAAGCTATGTTTGGAGCATGTTTTCATCAAAAAGGAAGTTCCTTGAAGGTTGTTTGATAGAGAGAGGAAAAGGTGGAAACCAGAGAGTGCATGATCAGGTGAATAAAGTGCATGTGGAATGATTTCTCAACAAAAGTCCTATGTTGTGTTTTCGGTTGGTCTAGCAGAATGCGGGCAGATGTTATCATGGATTAGCATCATTTCACACTGTCTTTGGATCACTGCTCTTGGATTCCATGTGCAAACATCTCTGTTGACAATAAATATGAACAGGGATGGCTACACAGCAGGAAAGCTATTCTTAGTACATCATTCAGTTGTTGTACTGCCAGATTCTTAACATTATCTTTTCTGGATGCATGAAAGTTTCTGCACAGGGAGTTGTTGCTTTGTTTGGGCTCAACCATTCATTTCTTTCCCTTTTGTTAGCATAAAGACACCACTTCTTGTCATCAATAAGAATTCAGGATAGGAATGGTTGGTGGTGGTCTCGAACCAGCTGATGACGAGCAAGGAGAGCATATATGACCACCCGCTGATTTTTGTCATTTTGGGCTAGAGTATGCAGTACACACATACCCGATTTTTGACACTTCCCCATTGCATGCAGCTGTTGCTCAATGGTGGAATTGTCACAGATCATCACATTTGCTAGTTCTTGATTACACTGATGTGGATCATTGTGGATTAATATGTTTAAAGAATCTTTATCAAACCATGAAAGTCTTCCTGAATGTGGAGAGTCACTGATGTCAAAACACTCCTCGTTATAATGAGATAGCCATCTTCTTGCCATTTTTCCAATGGCATATTCCCATACACAGTGCAAATGTTCCTAGCTGCTTCCGCTGCTGTCACTCCTCTACTGAACTCAAACAGAAGAATATGTCAGAAAAAATTGCAGTTTCTTCCAAATAACGAAATGACAGTATGTAAACTCAAATAGCAACAGTGAATTACAAATAAAAAAAATGGCAATCAATAAAGAAACCCGTAGCTACCAGAATACCAACATGAAAAACAAAAATTCTATGAACTCATGCACCAACCTAATATAATTGTTTAATTTGTCTCCATAATGATTGTTATGAATGAAACTTTCCGTCACTAAATGCTTGATTATTTTATTTCATGACATTAATTATTTAGAATTTCAGTATTTTGATGAGTATAGAACAGTTTGAATCAAATATTTCAACACATCAGACTTTCATTTTTAAAGAGGAAGTTATTAAATGCAAATTTGTTCTGTCGTACATTTTGTCTTCAAGTAAACCACTCCTTTTCAGAATATTGGTATATTGTCTTCACAGTAATTTACTTAATTTAAGTTAGTACTACTATCATTTTCCAGTTTTGAAACATTTTACAGTTTCATTATTAGTTTTTTTATAAGATACATGTTAGTGGTGTATGAGAAACTGCTAAGGGGATAATTTCCCAGTGGTTTCTTATAACATTTTTTAAAAATACTTTCACATGGATGTTATGTGACTAAACACCTCCTGTGAAAAGGTATACTTCTTACAGAATCACATCCAGGATTTTCAAGTGGATTGTGTGTTCATTTTATCTGTGATCTGTGTGAGTGATTTCACGGCTGTGACCAATTACAGCCAGCTGGTGTCATAAACTACATTGGAAAATGCCTTCTTAGAAGACTGGCGAAAGAAGTATATCTTTCTTGTGTGAATCAAACCTGCTTTCAAGAGTTTATCTGTTGGGTAAGTGAAACTAATTTCATTTACCCAACACAGTAACTTGATATACAGATTTACTTAGTTTTCCATGACTTCTTACTAACCCTTTGATCATTTGAATTTAACATTACATAATCAACTGAGAGTGAAGAAGCTGAATGCTTTATTCAGAACTGAAGTAATACACTCAGCAAATAGTTTTTGCAAATAACATTCAGTTTATTCGTCTGGTAAGTCAGTTCTTGGCAGTTCACGAGTGATCAACAGTGCAGTCTACAGTAGAAAAGACAGGCTGATGGGACACCATTGCAGGTAAAACTGAAAGATCAATAGTTACATGTGTGACTAATAAGGAACAAAAATAAAGCCTTTTTTATGTATATCAGTGCACATTATATGACATAAAATATTCCATAAAAACATTACATTGATATTAAACTTCAACTCTCATTCCATATTTTTATAAGCTGAATAACATATAGTTTTCAGAATTTACCTTTCCCTCTGTAGTGGAGTAAGCACTGTTTCGAAACCTTTTGATAGATTGTAACTGTGTACTAAACAGGAGCCCAAACTTGGAGCTCAGCCCAGTGGCTGTTTTAACCCTTTAACAGGTAGCGATGTATATATCCGTGCTTGGTCATCATGCCTCCAGTGTTCATGACATATACATGCAACAGCATCTGAGCGTTTCAGAAGTGCTAACATCAGATATGTAAATTTATACAATTTCTTAGTAAATACAAGTGTCATGGTAAGATGGTACCACTTGCAGAGCTTGAAGGGGTTTGTACGGTTACTAATGCTTCCTTGATATGACTCAGATAGCAGAAGTGGGTGTTTGTCAGTCTTTTGGCATCTGTTGTATAGTTTCATTGTGTTTGAAACTGTAAGCATGTGCTGTCTGATGGAGAAATAAAACATAGTGTCATGGAAAATGGTAATGGGAGTAAATTTTCCCTTTCTTTGTCTGCAACTGAGGACACTGTACCTCTTGATTCTTGTACTTTGATATCAGATGGCCTGGAAAGTTATTTTTCTTGTTACATGCCTTCGCCTTTCAGAAGTACGATTATCAGTGATGATCAAGATGATGTGCCCCCAGTGAAGAAAGGCAAGTTTGTGTATAAATTTCAGTGGTACATGAAGGGGCTGAATCTTAGTGTTCATGATTTTGATACAGCACATTCAGGTGTGACTCCTACGCTTCTGGAAAACCCTGGTGAATTACAGTTTTTCAGGCATTGTTCATGGAGGAATTAGTCTCATTTATTGTAGAAGAATCTAAGAGACACTAAACTGTTTCGTTAACTATTCCTTATGATAAAACCCACTTGAAGGGCTAGAAAGATACATGTATAGCAGAAATATATAGTTAAAAAGCTGACACATTCTGAATATTGAGCAAATAATCCTGTCCTCAAAATTCATATTATTGGTGAAATAATGCCTCGTGACAGATATTTATTGTTACTCCAAATGCTGCATTTTGCAGTAACAATGTTCCTGTACAAAAAGATTTGCAGTACAAAATAAGATCAGTTGTTTCATATCTGAAAGTGAAGCTTAGAACAACACTCCCTGCATTCCAGAACATTTATGTTGATGAGAGTCCGCTATTTTTCATGGACTTTTGACTTTCAAATAGCACTTGACATCTAAAAGATGTCGTTGTGGTATAAAAATATTTGTTCTGTGTGATTTCGGAATGGGATTTATACTTGTGCAAAGTGCGATATATGAGTAATAGAGTGATGACTATTTGGGATTTACTGGAACTATTGTAACCCATTTGGGTAGAGGCACATGCTATATGCGGAGAACTGGTACATACGTCCGTCACTCTGCCACTACTTGCATGAAAGAGGAACAAATGCAGCAACACATTTTCATTAACAGAAAAGGTAAGCCAAAACTTCAAGCCAAACTGCAAAGAGGAGACATGGAATTTAGGTCAGCAGGCACTATGATGGCTTTGAAGTGGCATCACAAAGGAGATGTATGTATGGTTATGACATGATATACTTTTGAAATGAAATCAGATGGGGAAAATGGGCTGCCAAACTAATACCAAAAAATTTAAACAACCAAAGTGTGTGTTGGATTACAAGAAGTCTATGAAGTGGACAAATGCATCATACTACTTATCTCAGTGGAATTTGTTCATGAAACACTGAAACAGTACAAAACACTTTTTTTTCATGACTTAGATATGTGAATTCTAAATTCCCCATTATTTACAATGTTCCTACCAGGAAGAATACTTCAGTCACTGAATTTCATCTCTGCCTCTTTTGTGAGAGTTTGGAGACATACCACCAAGAAAGCAAAGCATCAGGAGGTGGTTGATCACAAGAGGGAAATCCATTGTGGATTCTAGAAAAGCACATTCCAAGCACCAATGAGTCACCAGTAAAACGGCATGGGCCTGTAAGTAGATGCAGCATATGCAGCAGGAACAGAAAATAAAAGGAATTGCATCACTGCTATAAAGAATGTGATGTGGGGTTGTTGTGTTATGCCCTGTTTTGAAATATATCACATAAAACATGCTTTCTGAAATGTGCACCTTTGTAATGTTACCTACTTCAACAATAAAGAGTATTCAAAGAAACTTTATTTTTAAAACTTGTTGGTGTGAACAAAGACAGAAAAACCTGTGATGATAAGATCTGAGTACCGTGCTCAGCACCCTATCATTCCCAGCATGGGGACACTACTGCATGGAATGGCCTGACCACACACGGACGTGCACACTATTATCATGCACTTGGCAGTGCAAAATTCTCTCTCTCTCTCTCTCTCTCTCTCTCTCTCTCTCTCTCTCTCTCTCTCTCACACACACACACACACACACACACACACACACACACCGCCACCGCCACCACCACCACCACCACCACCACCACCACCAATTTGTGATCCCATACTATAAACCAGGGAACACCAATCTTCATCCCAGATCTTTTTCCTGCCATTTGTTTGATAAGACTGAGTCATGTTTGCATTTTCCATACTAGAAAAATGTGTGTTGTTTTACCATCTCTCAAAACCCTGTCAGTATGTACTATTAAAATTTGTGTGTGTTAAAGTGGAACACCTACATCTAGGAACCCCCCCCCCCCCCCCCCCCCCCACAGGCCTCATGTCTCTTTGTCTCTTTTGTGAGTATGTGATTGGTCACCATGGTGCCGCAGCACTTGCAGTGCTACTTCCCTTTCTGTACTGCAGGTCTATCCTACTTCATTTTTCCTTTCTACTTTTCCAATGGGAGGTCTTCTTGGTGCTGATTGTGCTTTGATTTGGTTTGTGTTTTGGATACTTATTTTGTCACCTTCCGGCCTTTACGAACTTCATTATTAATTATATGGCCCCAGCAATCTCTTCCAAAGCTAAGACAGATTACAATGTGGATGACCCCAAAATGTTCCGTTCCCTGTCTGTGCCATAAGAGAAACATGGGCCTCAGAGACAAGATGAGAAATCCCCTTCCCAATAGTTGGTTTGTTCTAGGATGGACAGGGATTCCTTTTGGACTACAAAGCCATTGTTCTTCATTGAACACCTCGAGGGCAGGTTTGGGGAAATGGCAGCAATTTCAACATTGAAAAGTGGTTCTATTCTGCTTAAAACAGCCACCCCTGCTCAGTCATGGGCACTGCTCACCTGCAACAAGCTGGATTACATTCTTGTTGCTATAACACCCAATAAAAGTCTGAATATAGTAAAGGGTATCATCTTCCACCAAACGCTCCTCTTACCGATTCATCACAAGTTGTGTGCTAATTTGGAGCGACGAGGTGGGTATTTTGTCTATCTTGTTCAGTGAGGAACAAAAGACAACAGTATTGATAAGAAGCCTTCATCTCGGCTTTTGAAAGCGAGTCATTGCCTGACAATATCGAGGTGATGGTTTATCACTGTGATGTCAAGCTGTATATTCCTCCTCCTATGTGATGCTACAAATGCATGGGATTTGGACACGTGTGTTCACATTGCAATGCCATCCCAGTCTGTAGGAATTGTGGCTGTTAGTTGCACATTAATGCTCCTTGTGCCCTTCACCCGCCCTTTTGTCAGTTGTGGGTAGCACCATTCCCCTGTTCACCATACTGCACAATTTTCAAACAAGAAAAGAAAGAAAATCCAGGAATACAAAACCCTTGACTGCCTCACATATCAAGAAACCAAGAAGAAATATGATCACACAGGTGGGTAAAATTGGCCACAGGTCATAGGATTTAATTTTCCTCCTCCTGTCCCAGAATGTGGGGCAGATGAGTCCTCACAGAAGTCTAAATCATCTAACAACAAGGAGGACAAGAAGTAGGCCTTCAATAAGAGATTCTGGTGGGTACCATGCCACCATACCCCACATGTTCTGCCTTTGTATCTGAAGAAGAATTCTTGGTGGCCCCTATGGGCTTCAACACCCCACCCCCCACCCCCAATGACCACAACCACTTGACTGGAAACAAATGTGTATTGATGGTGTATTTTCACAATCAGTGGCAGCAGGTGGCACTGAGACGTGACCTGCCTCCTTCGTCCCTTCACACCCCCCACAGGATACTGGTAGCATGATCCTCTAATGGAGCTGTGGCAGTTTTCCCAAACACTTGGCTCGGCTACATCTTTTGTGCTTCTCCCCTGTTTTTTACATTGCCTTCAGGAAACTTGTTTCACAGCAACGCAGACCCTCTACCCTCATCAGGGCTCTTTAAACAATTGCATTGACTATGATAAGAGCATCGAGCATTGTTTGCACTTGTGTACTGAAATCTCTCTAGATCAAACACATGCCACTCAGTATGACTTTGGAGATTGTGGCTGTTCATGTGAAGACATCTCTGGAATTTACCATCTTTAATGTGCATCTATCTTCTTATCATTAAGTGACCCAGAACATATTGTCTGCACTGTTTTCTCAGCTCACCCCACCCTTGGTAATATTGGGTGACTTCAATGCCTGCAACTATTCTTGGGGTGGAACTATGACACTGGCCATGGTAAAGCTATCAAATACTTGATCACAGAGCTTGATCTTTGACTCTTGAATACTGGTGTTCCCACACAGCTCAGTGTGGCATATGCATCTTATTCTACATCTACATCTACATCTACATTCATACTCCGCAAGCCACCCAACAGTGTGTGGCGGAGGGCACCTAACGTGCCACTGTCATTACCTCCCTTTCCTGTTCCAGTCGCATATGGTTCGCGGGAAGAACGACTGTCTGAAAGCCTCCGTGCGCGCTCTAATCTCTCTAATTTTACATTCGTGATCTCCTCGGGAGGTATAAGTAGGGGGAAGCAATATACTCGATACCTCATCCAGAAACGCACCCTCTCGAAACCTGGCGAGCAAGCTACACCGCGATGCAGAGTGCCTCTCTTGCATAATCTGCCACTTGAGTTTAATAAACATCTCCGTAACGCTATCACGGTTACCAAATAACCCTGTGACGAAACGCGCCGCTCTTCTTTGGATCTTCTCTATCTCCTCCGTCAACCCGATCTGGTACGGATCCCACACTGATGAGCAATACTCAAGTATAGGTCGAACGAGTGTTTTGTAAGCCACCTCCTTTGTTGATGGACTACAGTTTCTAAGCACTCTCCCAATGAATCTCAACCTGGTACCCGCCTTACCAACAATTAATTTTGTATGATCATTCCACTTCAAATCGTTCCGCACGCATACTCCCAGATATTTTACAGAAGTAACTGCTACCAGTGTTTGTTCCACTATCATATAATCATACAATAAAGGATCCTTCTTTCTATGTATTCGCAATACATTACATTTGTCTATGTTAAGGGACAGTTGCCACTCCCTGCACCAAGTGCCTATCCGCTGCAGATCTTCCTGCATTTCGCTACAATTTTCTAATGCTACAACTTCTCTGTATACTACAGCATCATCCGCGAAAAGCCGCATGGAACTTCCGACACTATCTACTAGGTCATTTATATATATTGTGAAAAGCAATGGTCCCATAACACTCCCCTGTGGCACGCCAGAGGTTACCTTAACGTCTGGAGACGTCTCTCCATTGATAACAACATGCTGTGTTCTGTTTGCTAAAAACTCTTCAATCCAGCCACACAGCTGGTCTGATATTCCGTAGGCTCTTACTTTGTTTATCATGCGACAGTGCGGGACTGTATCGAACGCCTTCCGGAAGTCAAGAAAAATAGCATCTACCTGGGAGCCTTTATCTAATATTTTCTGGGTCTCATGAACAAATAACGCAAGTTGGGTCTCACACGATCGCTGTTTCCGGAATCCATGTTGATTCCTACATAGTAGATTCTGGGTTTCCAAAAACGACATGATACTCGAGCAGAAAACATGTTCTAAAATTCTACAACAGATCGACGTCAGAGATATAGGTCTATAGTTTTGCGCATCTGCTTGACAACCCTTCTTGAAGACTGGGACTACCTGTGCTTTTTTCCAATCATTTGGAACGCTCCGTTCCTCTAGAGACTTGCGGTACACGGCTGTTAGAAGGGGGGCAAGTTCTTTCGCGTACTCTGTGTAGAATCGAATTGGTATCCCGTCAGGTCCAGTGTACTTTCCTCTGTTGAGTGATTCCAGTTGCTTTTCTATTCCTTGGACACTTATTTCGATGTCAGCCATTTTTTCGTTTGTGCGAGGATTTAGAGAAGGAACTGCAGTGTGGTCTTCCTCTGTGAAACAGCTTTGGAAAAAGGTGTTTAGTATTTCAGCTTTACGCGTGTCATCCTCTGTTTCAATGCCATCATCATCCCGGAGTGTCTGGATATGCTGTTTCGAGCCACTTACTGATTTAACGTAAGACCAGAACTTCCTAGGATTTTCTGTCAAGTCTGTACATAGAATTTTACTTTCGAATTCACTGAACGCTTCTCGTATAGCCCTCCTTACGCTAACTTTGACATCGCTTAGCTTCTGTTTGTCTGAGAGGTTTTGGCTGCGTTTAAACTTGGAGTGAAGCTCTCTTTGCTTTCGCAGTAGTTTCCTAACTTTGTTGTTGTACCACGGTGGGTTTTTCCCGTCCCTCACAGTTTTACTCGGCACATACCTGTCTAAAACGCATTTTACGATTGCCTTGAACTTTTTCCATAAACACTCAACATTGTCAGTGTCGGAACAGAAATTTTCGTTTTGATCTGTTAGGTAGTCTGAAATCTGCCTCATATTACTCTTGCTAAACAGTTAAACCTTTCTCCCTTTTTTTATATTCCTATTAACTTCCATATTCAGGGATGCTGCAATGGCCTTATGATCACTGATTCCCTGTTCCGCACTTATTGAGTCGAAAAGTTCGGGTCTGTTTGTTATCAGTAGGCCCAAGATGTTATCTCCACGAGTCGGTTCTCTGTTTAATTGCTCGAGGTAATTTTCGGATAGTGCACTCAGTATAATGTCACTTGATGCTCTGTCTCTACCACCCGTCCTAAACATCTGAGTGTCCCAGTCTGTATCTGGTAAATTGAAATCTCCACCTAAGGCTATAACATGCTGAGAAAATTTACGTGAAATGTATTCCAAATTTTCTCTCAGTTGTTCTGCCACTAATGCTGCTGAGTCGGGAGGTCGGTAAAAGGAGCCAATTATTAACCTAGCTCGGTTGTTGAGTGTAACCTCCACCCATAATAATTCACAGGAACTATCCACTTCTACTTCACTACAGGATAAACTACTACTAACAGCGACAAACACTCCACCACCGGTTGCATGCAATCTATCCTTCCTAAACACCGTCTGTACCTTTGTAAAAATTTCGGCAGAATTTATCTCTGGCTTAAGCCAGCTCTCTGTACCTATAACGATTTCAGCTTCGGTGCTTTCTATCAGCGCTTGAAGTTCCGGTATTTTACCAACGCAGCTTCGACAGTTTACAATTACAATACCGATTGCTGCTTGGTCCCCGCATGTCCTGACTTTGCTCCGCACCCTTTGAGGCTGTTGCCCTTTCTGTACTTGCCCGAGGCCATCTAACCTAAAAAGCGCCCAGTCCACGCCACACAACCCCTGCTACCCGTGTAGCCGCTTGCGGAACCCGAAACCCCACCACCCTATGGCGCAAGTCGAGGACTCTGCAGCCCACATGGTCGCAGAACCGTCTCAGCCTCTGATTCAGACCCTCCACTCGGCTCTGTACCAAAGGTCCGCAGTCAGTCCTGTCGACGATGCTGCAGATGGTGAGCTCTGCTTTCATCCCGCTAGCGAGACTGGCAGTCTTCACCAAATCAGATAGCCGCTGGAAGCCAGAGAGGATTTCCTCCGATCCATAGCGACACACATCATTGGTGCCGACATGAGCGACCACCTGCAGATGGGTGCACCCTGTACCCTTCATGGCATCTGGAAGGACCCTTTCCACATCAGGAATGACTCCCCCCGGTATGCACACGGAGTGCACATTGGTTTTCTTCCCCTCTCTTGCCGCCATTTTCCTAAGGGGCCCCATTACGCGCCTGACGTTGGAGCTCCCAACTACCAGTAAGCCCACCCTCTGCGACCGCCCGGATCTTGCAGACTGAGGGGCAACCTCTGGAACAGGACAAGCAGCCATGTCAGGCCGAAGCTCAGTATCAGCCTGAGACAGAACCTGAAACCGGTTCGTCAAACAAACTGGAGAGGCCTTCCGCTGAGCCCTCCGGAATGTCTTTCGCCCCCTGCCACACCTCGAGACGACCTCCCACTCTACCACAGGTGAGGGATCAGCCTCAATACGGGCAGTATCCCGGGCAACCACAGTCTTAGTCCGATCAGGGGATGCGTGGGACGAGCTGGCCGTCCCCGACAAACCCCCATCCGGACCCCCACAGTGATGCCCATTGGCAACAGCCTCAAGCCGTGTGACCGAAGCCAACACTGCCTGAAGCTGGGAGCGAAGGGATGCCAACTCAGCCTGCATCCGAACACAGCAGTTGCAGTCCCTATCCATGCTAAAAACTGTTTTGCAAAGAACGTCTGAACTAATCTACAGAGAGCGCAAACAAATCGACAAAATTTAAACGGTTATTAAAATACAAGATTGCCTAGTAAACGCAGTAATGCTGCTACTTGCGCACTGCTGACACACTGCTCGGCGGCGGAAGGAGACTACGCGATTTTACACTATTCAGGTACTAAAACGCGATGCTACAACTCTCAAATACTATAATACGCCCGAAATTTATGTATCAAACAATGCAAGTACCAAAAACACTCAAAGAAATTAAGAATTAAACTATGTAACAAATGAGTGAGCTAGGAGTATACGACTTGCTGCTGCAGCTGCTTATCCAACCATTATTATTCAGCCATTGATCTTTCTATCTGCAACCCAGCTCTTCTTTTGTCCATCTGTTGGAAAGTCCACAATGACCCTATGCAACAGTGATCATATTTCAATCATTCTGACTCTCCTTCAGTGTCACTCGCCTGGAGCTCCACACAGATGGGCTCTCTCCGAAAATTACGTATGCTTTCACCACTGCTGTTGCCCTTCACAGAACGCTACGTGGAGGTATCAGTGGGGTTGTCCAGAGCACAACCGCAGCCATTGTATCAGCAGCTGACTCGGTGATCCCATCTTCCTTGGGATCCACCCTTCAGAAGACAGTACCTCAGTGGACCCCCAAAATTGTTGTGGCCATTAGAGATCACATACGGGCTCTCAAACATCATAAGTAACATTTATTGATAGAGCACCTCATTACCTTTAAATGGCTCTGTGCCCAGGTCCACCATCTCATAAAACAACAGAAATGAGAATGCTGGGAGCCGTATGATGTTACCATTGGACCATGTACACGTTCTTTGCATGTGAAGATTCGATGCATCTCTGGATACCAATACCCCCACGGATGTACCTGATATCCCTGTGAAAGGTGATGACTCACTGATTCAGATGCTGTTGCCAAAAATTTTGCTTTTCATTATGCTGAAGCCTCTGCATCCGAGAATTATCTGTCTGCATTTTGTGTCCCCAAACAGCAGATAGAGCGATTTCCACCATTTATTACACATCACCTAAAACCTTACAATGTTCCATTCGATGAGTGAGAATTCCTCAGTGCCTAAGCCTTTTGTCCTGACATGTCTCCAGGGCCAGACAACAATCACAGCCAAATGCTCGGACACTTATCAGTCGATTGACAGCCTCCTATCTGGAGTGAGGATGAGTTTCTGTCTTACTGGCGAGAAAGCATGATCATCCTATTTCTGAAACAAAGTCCTTGAGATGGACCGCTGTCACCCAATTAGCCTCACAAATGTTCTCTGAAAGTTGCTCGAACATATGGTGAGCCAACGACTGCAGTGCTACCTTGAGTCTCAGGGTCTTCTGACTCCATCCCAGGGCAGTTATTGCCAAGGCCATTCTACTGCTGACAATTTGGTCTGCCTGGAGTCTGCTGTTTGGTCAGCTTTTGCTCAGTGTCAACATCTTATTGCTGTCTTCTTTGACATGCATAGAGCTTATGACACTACATGGTGTCACCACATCCTTGTTATCTTCCACGAGTGGCATCTACAGGGACAACTTCTGATTTTCATTCTGAGCTGCTTATCTCACTGTACTTCCTGGGTTCAAGTTGGTGCTTCCAACAGGACCCCCCCCGTATACAAGAGCAGGAGGTCCCACAGGATTCTGAATTGAGTGTGCCCCTTTCTGAAATAGCAATCAAAGTAGCTGCAGCTGTGGGGTCTACAGTGTTACCTTCCCTGTATGCTGACTACTTTTTCATCTACTATTGCTCCTCAACCATGGGTGGTGCCGAACGCCAACAGCAGGATACCAAACAAAACGCACACTACTGCACTATCACCCACGGCTTCTGGTTTTCTGCTGCCAAGACGTGTTGTGCACTTATGTCGCTGTCATACTGTCTATCCCCAACCAGAGCTCTTCCTCAATGACCAAATGCTAAATGTGGTGGAGTCTTAAAATTATATTGGGATTTGTTCTTCAATGCCCATTTGATGTGGCTTCCCCATCTTCGCCAACTTAAGCAAAAATGCTGGTTACACTTTAATGCTCCTTGCTGTCACGCTAGCAACAGGTGGGGTGAAGACCACTTTGCAGTTTTGAGGCTCTACAAAGCTCTGGTACTGTTACATCTTGATTATGAAAGGCTGGCATAAGGTTCAGCATCACCTTAACATTGTGGATGCTGGACCTGATACACCATTGTGAGGTTCATCATGCAACAGGTGCCTTCCAGACCAGCCTTGTGGAGAACCTACTCATGGAAGCTGGTGTCTCTCCCCTACAGATCAGGTACCAACAACTGCTGCTCAACTATGTGATAAGCATTCATTGCTCCCCTGAGCATCTGAACTACCATGTCCTTTTTCCTGGTAGGGAGATATGCCTCACACTACAAAGGCCAGGGTCTGCAGTCAAAAGTGCAGTTCTCATGCAGAGTCTGTGCTCTGAACTCTAACCTTCCTCACTGTAACCTCTTGCTGGGGAGAAATTGTGTGCGCCTCCATAGTGTGTACACCATCCTTCGATCTGCCTTGACCTCTCCTGTGGACCAAAAGACTCAGTAGACCATGTGGTTTTTTTACCGCCTGTTCCTGAATGTCCTAGATGCATTTCTGGGCTCAGACATGATGTAAACTGATGGGTGTATGGTCAGTGGATGAAACAGTTTTGCCTACATACTTGCAAGATGTTGTAAACTATGCACAAGATGCAGTAAACTATGCACCATGCCGAACAGATGCAGTGTATTCACTGCAGAATTTGTGGCCATTGCTTAAGCCCTCAGCCACCTTCATTCTTGTGCTGATGAGTTGTTCTTAATTAGCAGTGACTCCTTGAGTAGCTTCAGACTGTTGATAATTGCTGCTCTCAACACCCATTGGTTGTGACTATCCATGACCTCATTTTTTGACCTCTGCCATCCTGGATGGTTGGTCACTTTTGTTTTGGACCCTGGTCATGTTGGGATTCCAGGGAACGAGCATGCTGACTGGTTGTCCAAGTGTGGAGATGGGTTGCTGGAAACTGACCTTTTTTCAACTCCCCATCAACAATTGCTGCAGGCTCGGAATGCAGATTGGTGTGCCCTGGTTTCTTGGAACAAACTGGGAGCAATAAAGAGGACCGCAACCATGTGACAGTCTTTCCTTTGGGCTTCTTGCAGGGAATGTGTCATTCTCTGTCAGTTTCACATCAGCCGCACTTGGCTGACCCGTGGCTACGTCCTGCGATCTGAAGATCCACCCACTATCAGTGTGGTGCTTGTCTCATAGTGGTGCACATCCTACTGGATTTCCCTAATTTGGCCACCTTGTAGTGAAACCTTAGACTTGCTGACACACTACCTCTGGTGCTGGTGCGTGATGCCAAAGTGGGTGATTGGTTTTACTTTTTGCTTGCAAAAGTAACTTTTACTCCTCTGTGTGATGTAGGGCACATTAGTCTTGTCAGCTGGTTGAGGGATTTGAGGGGTGCCCCATCACATGCTCTGACCCAAGGAGCCCATGGCTGCCTTTGCTCAGTAGTCCAGCCTGGCTCCTGACCTTTACAACTTCTTAATTATCGTTATTCGTTTACATCTGCTGTTGGCTGACAGACTTGTCAACATTGTTGTCTTTCCTGAGAGTTTGTGGTGTCTCCAGTTGCATGTGTCCTGGGGGGCCTCCAGCTACTTCCTGGGTGGTGATTGTCTCATGGTTTTCTTGATTATCGGGTACAATTGAGTCCATTAGGATGTGTCTTTTGTGTCCTTTCACTCTGGGGACTATTCCCGGCTTGACACACAAAGGATTAAGCGACTGATGACTTAGTAATGTGGTCCCTTCAACCCCATCAATCTGTCAATCCATCCATCTGCATCTAGACTCAGAAAGAATGCAGGGTACTTCATGTAGCACTGTCCCCCCACCCCCACCCCCCCTTCCCATTTACTTTCCTTTTCTGTTCCAGTTATGAACGATTTGCTGAAAGAATGGTTGTTGGGAAGCCTCTGTATGAACAAGACTCTCTCTAATATTATTTAAATAGTCTTTTTGTCAGGAATGTCTAAGAGGAAGTGATATGTTGATTGCATTTTCTAGGAATATACACTCATGGAATTTTAATAATAAACCATACCATGATGCACCACACCTCTTGTGTAACATCTGTTGATGATCATTTCTGTGATGCTGTCTTGTTCAGTCTGCACTGTGCCTTCATCTTTTTGTATTATTTAAAAATGTGATTGTTATTATGCTTCATTAATTATATTAAGTAAGGAAACACTGACTTGATGATGCTTTACATAATGACTTGTCCATGGTGGTAGTTTCCAATCAAGATGCCAAACATTGCACAAAATGGAAACTAATATCCTAACAAGTGGTCTGTACTCTAAAATGGGGCAGATGCTGAGAAGAAATAAAATTAAATGCATGGTGTATTTAAGTTTAATTGGAGATCAAACACTATATTTTTGTATGTATTAAAAATATTGTTAATACATAGGTCATGAGTCATGATTGCATATCTGTTGGTAAGAGGATATCCTGTAAAAGGCAAGGTTCAGAATTAAAGTCCCAGTATGACACACAGTTTTAATATGGCCATGAGATAAGCATTCATTGCTCCCCTGAGCATCTGAACTACCATGTCCTTTTTCCTGGTAGGGAGATATGCCTCACACTACAAAGGCCAGGGTCTGCAGTCAAAAGTGCAGTTCTCATGCAGAGTCTGTGCTCTGAACTCTAACCTTGTGGCCATGGTGATTGTGAACCATGGTTTCTCCTACCTCTATTTTCCTACTGAAGTTCATCATTTGAATGTTCTTGTCTGCTTGCCCCCCCCCCCCCCCAACCAACAAATCACCATCCTCCAAAACACTTTGTTTTTCAGATACAGTATGTGTATGCCCCATTACACTATTATTCCAACTCCTGCAAGTTTGGCACTAGTTCCAGCTGACATTAAGATTTATAAAGTTTTGTGGATATGTCTTTATGTAACTGCAGTGTGTCCCAGGAGGAATTGTCACTATTCAGGGATATGACAGGAATGATCATTCGAAGCAAAAACAATGTAGCAAACATGTGCTCTAAAATGCATACATTAAGAGCTATGAGCACTTCTTCATATTTGATACTGTGAAACAAATATCTCCTACTGTGAGCTCTGCTTAGGAGGAAGTAGTATAGACAAAAAAAAAGAAAAAATAGTATAGCAAATGTGGGCTCTAAAATGCATACTTTAATAGCTGTGAGCACTAGTTCAGTAGAAATGATATGTATCACAGTATTGAAGATGTAGTATTACTTAAAGATCTTAAAGATATGCATTTTAGAGCTCATGTAGATTTTTTGCTTCAAATACCCTGTATACTGCAGCTACCAAAAACTGAACATGATAAACAAGTTTTCTAAATAAAATAATTGGAATGAAACTAAATATAAATTTTCTACATTACCCCACAATCAAATAACAGTAATTTTCTGAGCACTGCAGCACAGATGGAAAGCCTCCTTTCCATGAGCTCTGTAGTTCCGGTTATAAGCCATAGAAGTGTATGAATGACCACATTACAGTTGATGGTGATGTCTTGTTAGAATGCATGGTTATTTCCAGTTAAATGAGACAACAGAATGTCATAATCTTGTATGGAGTAACAAGAATGATAAGTGTAATGTGGATTAAAGTGAGAAAAAGGGATTCCACATCTGCATTTTGAAACCTGCTAAGTAGTACTGAAAGAAATTGTATTCTTGTGTACAGTGATAGGTGGGTAAACTATTTGCAAATGTGGGAGTCACTTAGCTTGGATATAGTTACTGAACATGTAGTACTAGTTCTTAACTGTTCTAATGGAAAAATAATATGATAAAACTAACACAGTAATAAATTTTTTTTTTTCCATTTCACGCTGGGGTTTGGTTACTAAAAGTTATGGTTGTTTTGACCAGGTGGGAAATGAATTGTCAAACACAAGCTAATCTGATTCTTATAACAGGAATGAGTGTTAGTAGAAGCAGTTGTAGATAAAGTTGTTTTGCAACCAGAAATCTGTTGTCAAATTATACTGCGTTACCAACAGTATACAATGAAGAGTGTGTTTTTCTTTAATAGTTACTGACAAAAGCACTTTGTTTTTGTATGAAATTATCTGTGGAAATGGTGGTAACATTTACAGTTAACAAGGTATTTCCCTGGATTTTGAGAATAAGACCACATTTGCAGTATGCTGAAGTTGTTACTTGTAACTTCTTTGCACCACCCTAAATCAAGAGAATTATCTTCATCAGCTACTCTCAGATGTTTGTAGCATTACCAACAGATAGGTTTACCTGTATTGATCTGAATTTTATGCTAGAGTTGGTAATAGGCTAGCTAAATCCCATGTCATTTGTAAACAGTCTGGCAACTGAAAACCTACATTGCAGGTTCTTTTCAGCAGCAAATCTCTGAAATATTGTAGTCTTGATATGTATTCTAAAAATTCATTGGAATTTTTGATGTTTTCATAACTAATTGCAAAGAAGCTGAGATGCATAACACCACCTGAACTAAAGTTGACTGATATTGTTGGCCAAGAGATCATCATGACCATTGCATTCTCCCTATTAAAAGGAATTGCAATACTTCTTTTTGCACAAGAGGTCATTGGAGAAATGCACATTTACTGTTGTGTTACCTGTAACATGTGCTTTCAGGGTACGGGGGTGTGTACAATGTATTGTCATCAATTATTGTGTACACTGGATTCTGTCGTATAACCCTTTAATATTCACTACAAACATTGTGAAATAAAAACTGGGTAATATTTTGTTAAACTCAAGTAACACCAAAATGGAATACAGGAAACGGAAGATAAGATGAGTTAGTATTCGCTTTTATGGAGGAGTGGTATGTGATTAATAGAGCACCCACTTTAAAATTGGACTGACTCGTAAGGTGTAACACAGTTTGAGGCCACATTGACTATGTGCAATATCTTCTTTGACGCGGAAAGAAAATTCTATGTTGTATGATGAATTTTATGAATGAATGTACTAGGGTTTGGTTAACAGCTTCAGTCATAAATGACATTTGCAACATGCTAAGGCAAAACACTACTTCAGAAATTGTACCCAGGAGCACTTCTTGGAATCTGTTAGAATACTTTAGAACATAGTGGAGACAAATGAAGTGAATAAGTTGAACAAAAATTGCTCTTTGGAGTGCATAAATAGATTAATATCTAAATTTTGAAGTTAATTGTGGTGCTATTTCATTTCTGTTAGTTACGGGGTTCATTATTATTTAATGATTATGGTTAAATTTAATCATAAATAACACACATTTTTCTTCAAAAGACAGTTGAAAGATGTAAAAATTCCATTCCACAATGCAGTTTTGTAAATTCATAAATGCCAGCATGAAAAATTCAGATATAGACTTGACATTTCTTTCTGTTTGACAATTATGAGTGAACCAGATTATTAGTAATATGAACAGTCACAATATTTGGCAGTAAACAAGGTAAAATAATTGTCGAAAAAAATAAGAATCCAGATATTACAAGCACCTGTTTAAATACCGGGTGATCAAAAAGTCAGTATAAATTTGAAAACTTAATAAACCACAGAATAATGTTGATAGAGAGGTAAAAATTGACACACATGCTTGGAATGACATAGGGTTTTATTAGAACCAAAAAACAACAAAGTTCACAAAATGTCCAACAGATGGCGCTGGACAGCAAAACGTCAGTGACTGCGCATGACAATCGTGTATAAAAGGAGCTGTAATGAGAGAGAGAATCAGATGCGCCAGCAGTCGCAGCATGTTGACGTTACCTGAAAAAGCGCTTCTAGTGAAGCTGTATTGTCAGAATGGGGAATGTGCTAGTTCAGCGTTATGATCCTATCACCATAGGAAGGTGATTCGAACGGGTAAAGGTATGTTGACAAATGCAGCTGTGGCGAGAATGATTTCGAAGTTCGAAGCAACGGGTTGTTTAGACAATAGACCCCTTAGTGGCTGACCGAGCACAAGCCGTAATGCTACTGAGACAGTTCAGGAGAAATGGAGACTGTAGCGGGTTTGTCTATGCACAGGGAAGTCAGCGCTCGAGCAGTCGCACGTTGCACCGGCATTCCATACACTACTGTTTTGTTGGCAATTAGGCATACCCTCTGATGCTAGCCGTACAAAATCCACCAGCATCATGAACTGTTACCTGGCGATTTAGTGAAGCGGAGGGCATTTGCGGTGTGGGCGTTTGAAAAGATGGCGGAAGATGACGATTGGTTGAGTAACGTGTTGTGGACCGACGAAGCTCATTTCACGCTCCGAGGGTCTGTCAACGTCCACAACTGCAGAATTTGGCGTACCAAAAATCCTAGAACTGTCGTGGAAACTCCATTGCATGACGAGAGAGTCACGGTATGGGTTGGATTTGCCACATCTACTGTTATCGGGCCTGTTTTCTTCGAGGAAATGCGTGATTCTGGTTTTGTAACTGCTACCGTGACGGATGAGAGGTTTGCTGATATGTTACAGAATCGCATCATCCCCAGCCTGGCTGATAAACACCTGCTGGAATGTACGATGTTTATGCAGGATGGCGCTCCACCCCATATTGCTAGATGTGTGAAAGATCTCTTGCGCTCGTCGTGTGGTGGTGATCGTGTGCTCAGCCGCCACTTTTATCATGCTTGCCCTCCCAGGCCCCCAGACCTCAGTCTGTGTGATTATTGGCTTTGGGGTTACCTGAAGTCGCAAGTGTATCGTGATCGACTGACATCTCTAGGGATGCTGAAAGACAACATCCGATGCCAATGCCTCACCATAACTCCGGACATGCTTTACAGTGCTGTTCATAACATTATTCCTTGACTACAGCTATTGTTGAGGAATGATGATGGACATATTGAGCATTTTCTGTTAAGAACATCATCTTTGCTTTGTCTTACTTTGTTATGCTAATTATTGCTATTCTGATCAGATGAAGTGCCATCTGTCGAACATTTTTTGAACTTTTTTTTTTTTTTTTTTTTGGTTCTAATAAAACCCCATGTCATTCCAAGCATGTGTGTCAATTTGTACCTCTCTATCTACATTATTCCTTGATTTATTCAGTTTTCAAATTTATACTGACTCTTTGGTCACACTGTATATGCCACAAAAAATTAATCATCATTGGTTCATAACATGGCTTTGATGGTGTAATTGATAGAAGTTATATTCCCAAGTTTCCAGCTGTACTGCCAGTTTCATTTTTAAGTCCAGTACTTCAACTAACATATTCGTCTTAGTCGTGTGCCGTTAATGACCATCTTAGATCTGCTAACTGCAAGGATTTCAAGCTGTCTGTGAAGCATTATTGCTGATACCTCTCTCTCTCTCTCTCTCTCTCTCTCTCTCTCTCTCTCTCTCTCTCTCTCTCTCTCTCTCTCTCTCTCATATACACACCAACGTTTGATTCTAGACTCCCACTGAACTCATTGATATGCATTTCCTTATGGCAGCATTAGTGTGATGCATAAGCCACATCGGGATATTTTACTCTAACAGATGACATGGCTGTAAGTCTTTATTTCAATGACTGCACCATGTCTGTAAAAGGTACATTTTCAAGAAAGAACACAGATAGCCAAGAGAAGCCAAATAAACTGTAATATTTCCTGCTGTCAGGGACAACTCAACAGCCCTAACATTACATGTGAGCTGTAAGATGAGGGGTGGTGGTGGTGGTGGTGGTGGTGGTGGTGGTGATATCCTTGTGCTACATTTTGTATTCTACTACTGGTCGGATACTTCCCAATTGTTTAGAACTGTGTGACGTGTAAACAGATAATTTGTGTAGATCCTAGTTAATTGTGTTTTTGTAGTTGACAAATGGATATATAATCAATGTCGGTGATTTTTAAGTGCCTGCTAAGAGCTTTTGGCACTGATTATTAGTACAGAGAACCACTGGGATCACATTCACTAATTCACGACAGTGTCACTGTAGATCACTTTTGAAGTAATTGTATCTGATAAGTTCTTCCAGCAGTTTTTCATTAATTCTGCATTTTCCACAGTTGTAATGGTTTGTTGTGTTCCAGCACTCATTCTATCTGAAGTTGAAAGTCCTGCAGCAATTTTGCCTGTATGATTTTGACAACTTTTTCTGACTTGTGGTCCCACCAGTTATTTGCCATTGGCAGGTGGTAATTTTGGCAATAGTCTCAGTGGATCATTTGTGCCTCTTCTGGTGGACTATCTTTTTGAAACAGCTCAAGATGTAGTGGACTGTTTCCTCAGTTTCTTTATAGAGTCTGCACTTATGGTCTTTTGTTGCTGATTTCTTAAGCCTGACTTTGGTGGGGTTAGTTCTGATGGATAGTTCCTGTGCAGAAAAAATCAGTTCTGCCATTCCCTTCTTTAGGGTTATTTAGGTTGCAAAGATTTATTATTATTACTGTTGTTGTTGCTGTTGTTGTAACAACTACAACAACCTGTATGGTTTCACACATAATGTCACTAATAGTCTTAGATCATTAGCGCCTGTGCCACCACAATTTTATGGGGTTTGTAAAGTACACAAAAAATACTATCCTCTTTAGACTAATAGTAATATTGCCACATCCATGTACTAGTTGGAAAAATATATGAAGCACATTCTCAGTGAATATGTGAGGACGTGCACATACTATATTCACAATTTTGCTTTCTTTGTAATTAGCCTGAGTCACTTGTGGCCGCAGGATGCGTAGATGATGGTCAGATTTTGTATCATTTCCCTCTTTACAATAATCTCTTCTTGGAATTAATGTGTGGGAATTGTAATTGGTGTTCTCACTCAAGCTGTTTACTGTTTGAAAGAAAATATTATGAACAAAATGATGTGGCAACCACTTATCGTCAACCTTTATTGATATTGAGAAGACCTGTGATACCTCTTGGGCATATTCATTGTAAATGGTGCTCAGGGATATCTTCATATCTTTATATTGCTCTTTCATCCTCAGTGCTAGACGCAATACTTGGCGAAACCATGTAAGAAGTGAGTAAAGCGCAGTAGACTGTGTCTCAAGGAAGTGCTACCATGTTTTCTATCACCATTAACCATACTTTATCTGGTACTAGGAGGTTGGTGAGAGCAAAGTCTATTTGATATCAAGCAATATCACCTGTAGCTTCACTATGACTATACATATAGTGAGCCAAAGACATGTAAAAGATGAGTGCCATTGTCAGTCTCTGTAGCAAGGATGGTGAGCTGCCCTGATGTATACTGCAGCATCTCCTTTTAGCACAATAAGCATTGAGGGTTTTGTCTGACCTTCAGTCGTCAGCCTGTTGCTCAAACCCACGTGCCATCAAGCCATTCTGTACCTGTCCAAAGAAAGATCTCGGTGGACTTGGTGTCGACCAAGCTCCAAGCCTTGTTTGTAGCTGGAATTGACTGCCACTCAAGGCTTATAAGAGGCTAAGAATTAGTTTAGATTTCCTATTGTTTCCAGTATATATTTTGTACCATCTTACATGAGAATCACAAGTATTTTCCGTTTATGTTGCTTGGTGTAAGTGGTGGGTTGACCTCGACTACTCACTACTTTCCTGATCATGTACTCGAGTTGTTCTTCCAGAATGAGTTCTATGTATATAACAAAAAACAGACAGACAAGCAGTCCTGAGGACACTGAAGTGGAAGAGAAATATTCATTCCCTAAATTTGTTCATCTGCTCAGATTCTGTGAGTGAACTTACAGCCCTCTCGTGCATGTTCACAGCAGAGAAATCAATAGAGGTGGTATTACATGTACACTATGACATGATGATTCAGGGCAATGAACAGGTAGTTGCACCAGCCAAGGTGATCTACACAGTCTTCCTTGTTAATCTCCAGATTTTGGTATTGTACTCTAAAACAAGGATTCCTCACACAAGAACACACTCCAGTGTGCTTGTTGCGTACAACTGTCTGTATGTCTGAATGAGTTCAGGGAGCTGAACCCAGTTTGCACATAAGGCACTCCATACTTTAGCAGTGGACTTGCTCTCTGTTTTGGTTGGTGCGTGACAAAGTATCAAATGCCATTCAAATTTCTAAATTTCCTTCCAGACCCACCCAAAAGTGGGGGGCAGAAACAATTTGTAAATTACTCAAGCTGATGGCAGTACCAAAATTTTAAAATGAATCAATTTTATACCTTTTTTATAATTATATGTTTGAACAAAATTTTGTACATGTATTCTGTTTAAGTACAAGGGGAAGTCAATTGAAAATGATACAGATGGAAAATAAGTAAGTAAATTGTTCATTATTTCAAAAGGAATCTCCACAACTGCTAATACATTTATCCGACTAGAGGCAAGATAGCTAATGCCTCCATGCACAAATGTTTGCGGTTGCCCGCAGAACCATGATTGTACTCACATGCACACCTCTTCATTGAAAGCAAATCGACAGTTACCAATGTCTTTCTTCAGGACTCCAAAAATATGGAAATTCATGGGGAAATATTGGGACTTTATGGAAGATGTGTAAGGGCTTCCCAGCAAAACTTCTGCAGTGTACTCGAAAAAACATTTTGGTTACACTGCAGGAGTTTCACTGGGAAGCCCTTACACATTCTCCATACAGTACTGATCTCTCCCCATGTGATTTCCGTATTTTTGGAGCCCTGAAGAAAGACACTGCTGTCTGTCAATTTCCTTTGGACGAAGAGGTGCATGCCTGGGTACATTCTTGGTTCCATAGATAATTGCAAATATTTTTCTGTTGAGGCATGACCTTCTTGTTTGACAGTGGAAAAATGTATTAACATTTACAGTGATTACTTTAGAAATAATGAAGAGTTTACCTAGTAATTTTCCATTTGTCTTGTTTTTATTTGACTACCTCCTACATTTTACTGCTTTTTCTTTATTCTGCTTTTTGTGTGTCAATTTTTCATGTATATTATTTTAGATGAATCTGTAAATGTTAAATTTGGAGTCTAATGACTGGAGAGTTGTATGCCCTTAAAAAATTGTCAGTAATAACCACTAGTTGTGATCATCTTGTACATGGATCATTGATGCAGAAACCCAAGAAATTTCTAAACTTAGGGTGATGAGTTATCAGTACATTTGAGACACATTCACACATGCTAACAGTTACATCAGAGAAGAACTCCTGTAATTCACATCCCAGCAGGTATCCGATTTTCAAATTAACAAAAAACTGTCTCTGTGTGAACTGAAATGAATCGGTGTAAAACAGTACTACATTCTTACTTCAACTGTGATGAAAGAGTAATTGCAGATAGTACCTTAGAGGAGCACAATGGTAAGCTTTCATGACTGTGGCCAGTGTTAATGCTTAATCATTCCCGACAAAAGTTATCTTTGTAATATTTGAACATAATTTGTCTAGGTAACAGTATGTGAGATACATCATTTGAAACATCATATTTGGTCTTCAAATATTCATTTTTTCCATGTCTTTGCATTCTTTCTTTGATAAATTATGTGACCGACTACCTACAGGATATTCTTAACAAAAGTGCTGGAATAAATGAATTTAAAGCTTAGCAAACAGAGGGGAATCTCTTTATTGGATCAGTATGCTAAAATCAGCTCAAGGTAGAGAAAAATACAAATTGTTCACTAGCACATGGAATAATTACTTTGTGCATAAGTTAGGTGACTGGTAGCTAAAATATGCTGGGAATGAATAAAAGCTGTTACACCTAACCACAATGGGGCACTGTACACTAAATTAATTTACTAAAAAGGAACTTCTTTCTATGATGTTACAAGTACTATAGACTTGTCCTTTTAGTGTCTTACACAGTATAAGTAAGTCTAGAGTGTTTGTTTGAAGTTAGTTTCAGGTACATAATGTAATTAATCTGCATTTGAATGCTATTACTTTTAAAGTTTTTAATGATACTTGTATCTAATAGTTTTTTGGTCAAATGTTTGAGCAGAGTGAAAACAAGACTTGATAGAAATTGCTTAATGGATCTCCATTCAAATTTTCATAGCCAGATGAAGAGTGAGAAGTGGACAAATGGTGTACAAAATTGATCAGTGTAAGGTATAATTCTGCAAAAACAAACAAAAAAATTAATTGATTGGAAGTAATCAGGGTAGTTAAGAAAAACTTAGTGATCTGAGGGAAAATAATTCACAGGCAGCTGCTGCCAGCTGTAGAAATGAAGAATCAGGGTCTAAAATTTTTGTATATAAGACATTACACTGGTGTACAAATTGCAGAATTTTTTCTTTCATGTTGAAAAATAAACTAAATATCAAATTACAGCATAAATTGAAACTTCTCTGCTTTCTCTTGATCTATATACACATGATGATGATGATGATGATGATGATATAATAATAATAATAATAATAATAATAATGATAATGATAATGATAATGATAATGATAATGATAATAATAATAATAATAATAATAATAATACCCGAAAGTTCCTAAATGCAATGTAACATATACCATACAGTTAAAAGGAAGTCACGCTTGATGAAGGTCCGCGTCACTTTCCATTTTTAACCAGACATAACATCTGAGAAAGGAAAGAAATAATAACAATAATAATAATAATAATAATAATAATAATAATAGAATACAAATCAGTATTTAAACACAGCGTATTTCATGCTTTCTGAAGAAAACATGAAAATAGGAAATTTAAAAAAAGCCAATGTTATGTGACTGATTTGTCTAAAAGGTAGAAAGAATATGGATTACAGAAACATTTGTCAGACCTCATTTGCTGTGCATGATTTTGAGCGTCATTCAAAGGCACGTCAAATGTTTCCCTAATCCCTTTTATTTCCCACTTTCAGACAAATCATTCCACAAAACATATTGTGTTTGTTTATTTAAGCTGGAATGCCTAATTGTCTTTCCATCTACTTTGTGGTAAACAAACTGTATAATTTTCTTTGGCTATAATGCACTTCCATTCATGAGCTGAAGTGTTAAAAATAGTAGTAGGTCATGTATTGGATGGAGGTACTGATTTCAGACTTACATATAACCACTCAGAACAAAGTTTGCAGTAAACCAATCCTAACAAAACTAATAGAAAAACTGCTTTAACAATAAACTGTAAGTGTTTCTACTGACCTTATCAAGAGGATAAATGTTTATAACTTCTATATCAACATGACAGTGAGTCTTATTACTGCCCAGTCAGGAAGACTGTTGGTGTAGGAAGTTGAGACTTTTGCAGTACGTGACTCAGAAAGTGATCTGGGGCTACAAATTGGCCACAACAATGTTAACTACAGCAGTCTCCCAATTATCAGAGTGCAGATTGTCTGTGACATTAAGAGTTCTTGCTCTGTGTTGATGTAAAATTAAAGCATACTGTTAAATGTTGCCAGTGGGAATACATTACTGATTGTACTTCTGTTGCCACCAGATCTTCTAAAATGGATAATTGACAATGAGTGTTAAATTATAGCACATTTCTTGTTACTTAAGTTGCAGACACTTTACATGATCCAGGGAGATGTCAGATAAATTCAAACATGTTGTTCTAAAGATAAAAAATAGGTTAGAAGTTACAGATAAGATAGAAAAAGTCATAACTGTAGCAAAAATTTCTCATGGTATTGGGATAGGTATACAAACAGTGACAGACTTAAAGGAAAAACCATTTGTGACCAAAGCTGATAACCAAGCTGGATTGTCAACAGTGTAAGTACCTGAAAACTTCAAGTGATAGGAAAACAGATACAGCAATGCACTTTGGGGTTCCAGCAAGACTTCTCATATCAGGTCCAATGTTGATAGAGAAAGTGGCAAGAAATGGCTGTTGAGGATGAGGACCGTAGATCTAACAAAGAAGCAGCTGATGCTTTTTGTGATGGATTCTACAGCTTCAACAGGCTGAACAATTATCTCCCAGAATAGATTTACAAAGCTGATAACTGAACTTTACAGGAGGGGAATGCTCACACGAACTTCAGTAGCTCAGACTGATCTGAATGCTATTGAACATAAGTCTGGTAGAGAAAGGCTTCTTTACTGCATAAATTCAAAGAGTGAACACATTGAAGTCACCCACTATTGACAAACTGAAAAATCATGGACATTTGAAGTAATAATGAACTTGCTACTTTATTGAATGCCTCACAACCTGGATGTACAGATGACTAGGTGATGTTTTTAAGTCACCTTCCTTATGTTACATCATTCACACAGGTAGTGTACCCAGGTGTGGTTGTGGCTGTGAAACACCATTTCATGAAACGAATCTCATGAAACAACTTACGCAAAAAGATTACGGATATCCCTGAACATGATCAATGCATCCATGGTATTTGTAAGGCGTGGGAGAATGTGAAGATAACAACTTGTTTGTGGAAGAAAACTGCTACACCCTCTCTGGAAGGGTCTCTGAAGATTATTATGCCGCGGAATATGATACTGCTACTTGTTGTCTTCATAACCTGAAATTTGTTTTGCAAGACAGAAAACACAATGACAAAAACATTTACAAGTCATTACATAGCAATGCCTATGAATTGGGATTGGAACAACTAAATGAAGTCGGTATAATGAACGAACTGTGACCAATAGATGAGGAGAGTAAGAGAAAGAGATCAACAATACCTGTTATCACACCCATATCTGAAATTCATTGATTAATGCAGGATACAATTTGTTTGACTAAACAGAAAAAATTGAATATTTCCAGAAAGTGAAATGAACGCAAGTGATATAAAATAATTTGTTAGTGTAATTTTGTAAATAAGTTAGTTGTCAGTTTCTGGTGAGTAATGCAGTGGGGTTTCATATCTCAAATGTTCCATGTTTTGTAAAGAGAAGATTCTGATAAAATCATGTATTTTTGATTGTCCAATTTTTGTTGTTGTCTATGCAGTCTTGAATCTGCATTAACTGTGGAAAAGGGATATTGCTGCACCTACATGGAAGTAGTGTGATAGAAATGCTTGTCAGAGTAAGGTTAACAGCTAACCTAAGAAAATAGAATTCTATTGACTTCCTCATTGCATAATAGACATCATGTGTATCATCCCAACGTGTAAAACTACACACAGCAGTGTATTCTCACCCAAAACCCTCTTCAGTCGTTTTACACCTGCTTTTTTGATCAGTGCCAGTAACAACTTCCCTGACTGTAAATAAATAAAATGCATTTGCCCTATGTCTTTTTATGCACAAAGAAAAATTATGTGTAATCTGTCTACATGGTTTGTATAAGATTATTGGAAAGGATACTGAATGGTAATAACTTACTGTAGATTCAGTATGAGAACATAAATAGGCAATTTGTTTATTAACCCTAAATATATGAAAAGAGTCTCGTGCTTATGGACTGTTTGGCTTAAAAAGCCACACTCAGAAAAGAGTTTTTCTGAAATTAAATTGTGATATATCTCAACTTATGCAGTTTGTTTGGCATACTGTTCCTGATATATGTGCCTTTCTTATGCCATGTTTGCAAGGTGGGCAGTTACAGGACAAGGAATAATTGTTGAATGGACACAGCCTCTGGAGGGACAAATGGGTGTCAAGTGATATTAAGTTTCTTTGTAGTAGTCAGATATTGCTTTCCAGCATCTGCTCGGAATTGTGCTATTTGTTACCTTATATTTTCTGTGCACAAAGAATCGTGAAAAATTGGTGCAATGTGGCAAACTTTGTTACCATATTTGTGGAATTTAGAAACTTTCCAAAACCTTTTTGACTGAATGCTTGCTCTTAAAGCAGTAGAGATACAGCATCTGCAAAGAAGTTTCAAGGATGTGGCTAACATGTAACCACTACAAGAAATAATGGCATAGTTACCAATGTATCAATCCACAAGTAAAAACGCCTCTTTCATCTTTCTTTTCTTCTTTGTTTTTCTTGTTGCAATCGTATGAGTATACCACAGTCTGGGAAGCCATTACACATTATATCCCTGATCTTTTTCTCACTTACTAAGGGTAACTGCCACAACTAGGAATATCAACCTTTTGTAAAAGTAGTAATACTGAAATCCCAGTCAGTGAGGGCCTAAACCGACAGTATGGGACATTAATCTAAAAAAACTTTTGACAAATATATGTTAACAGTTACATGGGCATGAACCAGCTTTATGTCCTCCACAATGATGTAAACACTTCTAATATAAGACGTGTATTCTTATGTCTTTAGTATCATAAACAGAGTATACTATTGGGAGATTGATTTTCTGAATTATTTTATTCATATGCTCTGCCTTGTTTTCACCATCTCACATTATATGCAATGGATCATTTTCACAAAAGTGAATCTTATATTGATTTATTTATACATTCATTTATTTACTTTTCTTTTTTCTTCATCAGGAGCACTTTAGCCACCCTTTCTCTCTCTCTCTCTCTCTCTCTCTCTCTCTCTCTCTCTCTCTCTCTCTGTCTGTGTGTGTGTGTGTGTGTGTGTGTGTGTGTGTGTGTGTGTGTGTGTTTTATTTCTTGTCCATCTTTTATCTGTCTATATCTTTATTTTAAATTAGCAGTGCATTTGTTCTCTCATTTCTCATAACACTGTATGCTCTCTGTTCCATATTCCTTACCCCATAACCTGCGCCCTGTTACTGCTTCATCCTAAATATTATCTGCTGGATATGTTTTGTTGCTTGAAACCATCACAAAATGGATATATCCTATGTATTAGTATACAATATTGGTAAATGACAAGCAAGTGAACTGCTTGATGTTCTGGGTGGTGGGTCTTATTTCTGCAGTTTTTCAGAGAAGACATACCTTCTTGATTGTTACACTGGCTTTGATTGAGTTGCTTTCACAATATGAGTATATGACTTTATTATTGCATGAATTAGTATGGTGGCTTAATTTAAGCTCATGTGTTTAATTAGACAATTAATTGAATGCTGTCTGCAATTTTCAATAGATTTGAAGTATGACACTACAGTGTGTTTTACAAGTTATACAACCTAATTACATAGTTATTTGTTGTTTTTATCTTTTTTAAAATTTTATTTGTAGCTATGTATATCTAATTAATATGTAGTTAATATCCCTATAGATGTGTGCCATGTGAAAATCTTATATGTATAAAAAAACCTCACTTATAGTGATTGTGCTTCATTTTGTTCTTAATTGGTGTGATTATCCATACAGCTCTCAGAGAAAGCTGTGCATGTTACAGTTAGTTATAGATTCCTCAGAGTTTTGTGTGATTCATTACACAATGTTTTATGTGTTATACGCTTGTCACAAACTGATATAAGGAAATGTGCACAACTACTATTTTAAATTAGTTTGTCCAAGCTGTGTGAATTTTTTTTTAATAGAAATGCAGTAGAATGATGACAGGAATTAATGTTGTCCATATATTAGTGTAACTCCTTTGTGAATATTACATACAAAAATGTTCATTCCTGAGAGGAAACAAGTATGTAAAATTTGTCAGTGGTAATGTCATAATAAAATGTAATATTTGCAAACCTAATACATTTTAATCATTTTACTAAGTTATTGTAATATGATATTTGGAATGGCTCAAATGGATACTATTCCTGCTCATGCTTAAGATAGTATGAACTGTTTAGGTGAATTGTTAATGAGGTAAAAGATGCTACAGGGCTGGTGCAGGAAGTTTCCACATACATTTTTAGCTAAACAAGTAAAGATGTACCAAACTGAGGAATACTGTTGTAGTTCAACATCACACTTCTTATTTAATCTAAAATTTGATAATGAAAAGGGAAGTTTCCCATTGCCTACTCTGATTACATCCTGTGTTTCTGCCACAAAGATCTGTGTTCATTTTCCTAAACAAATAAGTATCTCTGACATTGTCGAGACTTTTATTGTTAGTGTGTTCACCATCCGTCACATAGTCCAAATGTATTATTTGTTGTTCATTTTTTATTTGTTTACTTACTTATTGTTTTCTCTCATCTTTTTTGGGAAAATATGGTTGAGACACCATATCCTGTAGCCATGAACTACAAAAGATAATTCAACACAATCAGTAATACACTAAAGATGATAAATAAAATAGTTTTCAGGCTTAATCTTTCACTTTGATGCAGAGGGTACACAATTTTGAAGTATCCTGGCTGACTAGTATTGTGTGCTGGAACTGAACATGAATCCATAACCTTGTCTTTTGCTGGCACTGCCCACAAGAGGCAAGTGGGGTTGAGTCATGGTCTGGAAATCAGTTTTAATCTGCCAGGAAATCTGAAAATAAATGTTCATGGAACTTCTGTATATTTACCTGCCTCCATGGAAAAAGTAGGAAATACAGGCTTTAAAATGTAATTAGAATTCAAAGACAAAATTAGATGAACTTTTTGGTACATATATACACCACAAATAAGTAATGCCAGAAGTCATTAAACTAATACAGTCAGTAGTTTAATTCATTCTGTTTCTCTCTTCAAAGACTTTATGGTCTGTAAGTATGAAATGAGGTATTAATTCCTTCCTGTTCCCAAAATTTTTTCTGTATTTCATTTACTAATGTAAATAAATATTAACTCTAAGTTAGTATCAAAAATCTGTAGTTACCACCACCCAGAATCCAGCAATTGCACATCAGCATCAAAGCTGTTGTGGGTTTTAATACACTGTCTGACAGAAAAAAGTGAAGCTCTAGAAGTGAGGAGGAAATGGAATGAAATGTCATCATTTGAGAGGGTATGTGATGTTATTGCAGTGATGACAAAATCACTTACAAAGAGTTTGGGAGTATGGCATTACACCCTGTTCTGGCATGGATACATGCACTGATGTGGTTGGGAAGGTGTCATAAAGTCTTCATAGCATCTCCATATGGAAGCTGGCCCACAGTTGTAATCGGTTCTTGATACCCTGGGTACTGGCTAGCACTGGGACGGAACTGACGTCCCAAACATATTTTATTGGCGATCTTTGGCCATAAGAAGATCTCAACATCACACAGACATTCATACAGCCATGTGCTTTGTGTTTATGAGAATTAGCCTGTTGAAAAATGGTGCCACAATACTTTTGTACGAAGGGTAACACACGAGGGTGCCCATTGTCCCCATCAGTTTCCTCAGTCACTACCAGCCGTGACATAATCAATAACGATGGTCATCCAGGGCAGCAAAGAACCACGATTCATCTCTTGACTCAGTGTTATGCCATACATCAGCAGTCCACACATTGCAGTCATGGCACCACTTCACAAGCAGCCATTTGTGTTTTTGTGTTAATGGCAGGCTGTTCACGGGATGGTAATTCCCTAGTCTGGCTGCTTCTGGCCTCTGGCAAATGGTGTGGAATGACACAGAAATTTGCAGGGACTCCATTACTACTTTATGGATGGTGGTCACACATGTGAAGGGTTTAAAATGAGCTTGGTGCTCTATTTACAGCAGACCTCCATTGTGGTGGTCAGTCATGGTCATCCAGAACCTTTATGGTGAGTGTCTCTGTCCTCACATTCCCATGCAATCCAACATGGAGCCACTGTCACATTCAAAAGCCTCGCAAATCTGGGTATTGCACAATTTGACCAGCTGGGAAAACTGAGACCGACAGTGAGCTTCCTTACAAACTCTGTCGGGTAGAGATACTACAGTCTCGGTGAGTATCCGGCATTTACATGTCCTTTACAGTGATCACTCAACTTTTGATGCTGTTCAAGCACCTTACATACTTTACCAGCCCTGATAACAACACTACACCTGAACAACACTAATGGACTTTGGTGATCATTCTGTCACAGAGAACTGCAACTCTAGTCACACACATACCTGCCAGTACTGTGTACAAGTGCAACGTTAGTGACATCCAACCATGTCTTTTGGATGCTTCACTGTTTTTGACAGGCAGCGTATAATCACTTCAATCCTCTCATAGCTGCTCCTAGGCAGCAGCTTTAAAATGTGTTTTGAAATTTCCTGTTGGCTCTTTTGTGAGTTAAGTATTATTCTTTAATTTTGTTGGTGTAAAGAGTCTTAAAAAGAAGTATACCTTAGCAAATGCTGTAGGCTATATTTATTTATTTCCTTCCCGACAGTTAGCATACTTCTTTTTTTTTTTAATTTTGTATTAAATTTTCAAATGAAACACACATACAACAGTGCAAGTGGGTTTACTGTAAATTCATGGTACCTCCCTTAAGTTCAGTTGACTATTCCCATTAATTAGACTCACTTCTTCTTTCCAAAACTCCATTTTTTACAATTATCTTTAACTTAGCATATCAAATGATTGAGGTAGCACATGTCCATTGAGTCATTAAAGATTTTATTGGTATTTGCAGAGGAAGTACTGGAAACTACATATTCAGTTGATTTGGGACAATACTGTGTGTTTTAACATGGTACGTCACTTCTGTTGCAGAAATCCTAGCTCTGGCTCTGGACTAAGTGAAACTGGTTCTCTTGATCGTGCAAAGGCAGCAATGGAACGACGGAAAAAGGCAGCTGAAGATGTAACAGTTCCAGGTCGTGTTGAAGTGACACGAGTAAATCCTGACAGCCTGATCGATGAATTGATTAGGTCAACAAATCTTGACCAACCTGATGAATCTGCTGAGAGTGAGTTCCATGTATTATGTAACAATAAATTTCAAATTATACTTCTATTTTACTTACAATAATCATGTGATTATAAAGTACTTGTTACATTTACATGTACACTAAACAGTACACACATCTCAAACATACAAGAGCAGCATGAGGGAGAACTTAAGTTCTGTCTATTAAATTCTAATAGTGTAAAATCCTGAAACTCTGAAGGTATCAGGGATAAAAAGTTACCCACAACTTGCACAGAAACCAGGCAACAGTTGTATGAGTGGAAGGACATGGAAAAAGAAACAACAGTTAAGAACAGATTGATACAGGGTTGTAGCCTCCCCCAAGTGTTGTTCAGTCTGTACATTGAAAAAAGAAGCTTGAGGAAACCAGGGAGAAATTTGTAAGAGAAATTAAGGTTCTGGGAGAAGAAATAAAAATTTTGAGGTCTGGCAATGACCTTGTAATTCAGTCAGAGGCAACAAAGGACTTGGAAAAGCAGCAGAATGGGAGTGTCTTGTAAACAGGCTACAAGATGAACACAAACAAAAGTAAAATAAGGCAATGGAATGTAGTATAATTAAAATAGGTGATACTGGAGGAATTAGATTAGGAAATACGACACTAAAAGTAGCAGAGCAGTTTTGTTAATTAGCAGGAAAATAACTGATGGTGGCTAGAGTAGAGAGGGTATAAAATACAGACTGGCTGCAGCAAGGAAAGTATTTCTGAAAAAGAGGATTTTGTTAATATCTAATATAAATTTTTAGCTTTAGGAAGTCTTCCCTGATGTCATTGGTATGACACGTAGCCTTCTCTAGAAGTGAAACATGGACAGTAAGTTGTTCAGACATGAATAGAATAGACACTTTTGAAATGAGTTTTGCAAAAGAATGCTGAAGATTAGTTGGATAGATCAAATAAATATTGAGATGGTACTGAAGAGAACGAGGGAAAAAAGATTTGACTAGAGCAAGGGATTGGCTAGTAGCACACATCTGAGGCATCATAGCATTATGAATGTGGTAATGGAAATAAAGTGTGAGGGTAGAAATTGTGGAGGTAGACCAAGGCCTGAAAATAGTAAGCAAGTTCACAGGAACATAGGTTCCCGCAGTTATTCAGAGATGGAGGCTTGCGCGGGATAGACTAGCACGGAGAGCGCCATCAAACTGGGGTTAAGACTGAACACCACAGCAGCAGTAACAACCACAACCACTACAATAAGAATGTAAAAATGTAAAGTTATTCTAAATACATTTGTGAAATCACTGTCCATGCTGCCCGAGAAGAGCTGGCTTGTCCATAAAAGATGTATTTTTATCAAAGAAGTCTTTGTTCAAAATCTTTGTGGTTTCATGCGTATCCATCTTGTTTTCAGTGAATATTATTTTGTGTAATAGTTGAGAGAAATTTATCCTAACTAATCAAATAATAACACATTAAAAAGTAAAAAGATTACTTCTGCATGACATTCTCTGTAATAATCAATATGGATTTGAAGTGCTTGTGTAATTTGGGTGGGTTCTCTAAATTTCTTTAATATTTATTTTCAGCTTCAGGTTTGCAACTCTTCATAGCCAAAGATGGTACAACAGCACTAGGGTCTCATGAAGTGAAAAGCCAGATGTCTGCAGGTGTCTTCAAACAGGTTGTTATGAAATCTGATCCAACATAACAGAGGATGGAAATATTTGTAAGTAATCATGTGAAATTTAATTTATTTAAAACTATTGTTGCTTCTAAAATATGTGGCTTTGTACTTCAGTTAATTAAATGCCCAGTTACTAGTCAAAAGGCTTGGTATCAAATTCGTTCATCAGTAACCAGCTAGGATTAACTGGTTCATGCAGAGGCAGTGGTACATGACATCTCCAGATGGAGAGCTGTAGATATAATTCTGTGGCTATCACAGCAACTTTTGGTTTGACAACAACTTACTTCATGTAGTTAATCACTTAAGTAGTTGTGGGTTAAAGTAATGTATTGTATTTCCCAGTGATCTTTCACTTGGAATAAATAGAACAGGACAGACAATTTTGTTTGTGAAAAGCAACATGTACAATGCTCTTTCAGTTGACAGGAAAAAAAAAAAAAATGTAATGTGACCTACAGAAAGTATTGGTCGTAATGACAATACTAAGGTAAATGGGTTCTATTAACAAATGAATTAGAGAGAAAATATAAAAAGAGATGTCATATGAAAATGGAATTAGGTTTCTGTATTTTGAATACTTCAATGAATACAAAATCATTGGTGTTTTTGTGTCCACTTGTTGATATATTTCCTGTTGGATTTTGTATCAGGATATTCTGCTGACATTCCTGTAAAAACTTTCCTAATGTTTTGCTAGCATGAGTAATTGGCATCATCAAAGGTTCGCCGTCCCTGTCTGCCACCAGTAGTAGAGGCTGAGCCTTCGATAATTCCAGCCACTCGTCCTGGAAAAACAAGAGAAAAATTAATAAATAAATGTTGGCCAAAGATTCCAAGACAGAAATCAATAGTTAATATGTCACTTAAGAGTCATTAATACATATGAAAATAGAGAATAGTGTCATACGCTTCTCTCAGTAACTCCAATGGTATGTGTGTTACATATAATTAGATACTGAGTAATTAAGCATCCTTTGAGGCATATGATCTTTCTATAATTTTTATGCTATACCTAAGTTATAAATAAAACTCATTAGCCACTCTTCACTTTTAATGAGTCGAGCTTTCATAATGCTTTTTATTGTTAATAGTGTTCAAAAGAATTAAACAGTTTTAAGTACACTGCTTGACAAAAATGGTAACTTGTCCAGAAGACATGGTCGGATTTCAATGTTACTTCATATATGTACGAGCTATCAATAGGTGTATAAGTGATTATCTATCTAATCCTCTGTAACGGGTAGAACAACCAACAGAGGTAATTAGTGTTACCAGGCTTTGTACGGTATATATAAGGGATGTGAACAGTATCAGATGTTGAGTGATTACTGTGAAATACACAGACATGCTGTGTAGTCATGTGAGACAGCATTACCAGCACTAAATGGAGACTGAAAGGGGCCTCATTGTGGGTATCCATTTATCTGTCTGGTTTAATTGTGTGCTATTCAAACTCGTGGGGCATTCAGATGTAACAGTAGCTGTATGTTGGACGGCATGGGAACTTGAGGGCAGGAATACTAATCATAAAGGTTTTGGTTGGCTATGCCTGACTGCTGCAAGGAAGGATCACCATATTGTGCACCAAGCAAATTGTAAATCCTTCACATGTGTGCCTGCCATCTGAGAACAAGTAATGTACTCCCTGTGACATTTTGTGTCAACCCCCATCATTGATCAGAGATAATCAGCTGGACTAGGAAATTACTGTTCCATAAGGCTGCTTTTGGAGTGGTGCTGTGACAGGTGAAGTATGCATTGACTGAGGTTACTCCCACAAAATAAGCCAAGGTAGCATTTAGTTAAACTTGGAAGGTTATTCACAGTTTGCAGAGTTTCAGAACAAATAACTATGTCAACAAAAATTCATGCTTCTCATGTTGTTATGTGAAGTACCAACTAAATAGAACTCCCAGCCTTAATAAAAGAAACACTATAACACAACTTTACTCGTGCGGTCTCAAGTGTGGAGCACATCACTAGTTCAGAGGGAGAAAAAATAGTATGGAAAATATTACGGAAAATTATAACACTGCCACAGTGCACTTGACTAATGTCGCTGAATAACAATTGCTTGACAGCCTAAGCAAGAAAACAGCGAGTAAAAGAATAACAGTATCCTAAGTGTCACATCACTTACCAAAGCTTGGGTCCTGGAGTGACTGGTGGGATGATCCTTTTGTGTGGCTTATGGTGTGTCGAGAGTGAGCCCCTGAACAAGTAGTACTAATGCACTCATCGCCTGGCACAGTCTGCGCACTCCAACATAACTGTCTCACTGTGGGTAGTGCATTGGTCTAAATAGTCACCAGGTCGCAGGATACATAACAAACTATTTGTGGCATGTGATCTGGTGAAGGAAATCATTCTGTGCAGCCAGAAATGTCTCTAGGTACTACTAGTGCCGCCTGTTGGCTCGGTGCTGATGCTGTGACCATCATCTGCCAGCCTGACTCTGGAAGTGATCTTCTACAGGACTTCACTGTCAAAGTTATGCCCCTGGAAGACAAGCAGTAACTGGTGCTGTGCAGTGGTTGTGCTGGAAGCTGGCATTCGTTAGCACCACAGCAGGGGCCTTTGGAGGGACTACTGACTATTGTGAATCTGGTACTGAGAACAGTGTTAGCATCCCCTGTAGTGGCATGAATCCGTGGTATGGTTGAAACTGATTGATGTGTTTACAGCAGCAGCCACTACTCGTCAATTGCACTTCCAGCATGGTGTGACCAACCAGGGTGATAGTTGCTGCTACTATTGCAGGTGTCCCTTGGGGAATGTAAGGTCCTAGACAGGATCCTGTGGGGAGAAACAGTGCTACTCTGGGAATAGGGCAGGTTTCCTGATGTATGGATAAGAGACAGGTAGGACTGATGATGAGGACAGCTGTGTGATCATTCAGCTGGAGAGGACCATTTTGGGGAAAGGCCTAGTAGAATGACAGAAATAAAGTGAGGGCATCCTCCATCAAACACTGAAGGCTCAACTTGACCATTTGGCTTTTTGAAAGTATGAACAAAGTGCTTGGTGAGGACGTTGGAGGTCAAATGAAAGGGAGATATGTGGGTGAGCTCAATGCTACTGGAGGTGCAAAAAGAAGTAAATTCCAAAGATGTGAATGGTGGGCCATTGTCCATTGTCTATGGATGCCCTTAAGGGCAAACAGTCATACTAAGACTTAGATAGTTTGGCAAGCCATTGTAGTTGGCGTATGGAAGATGTAAGGAAAACTGCTGCTGGAACCGACCACAATCAGCCAAAAAGAACCAAGAAAAGGGCCAGCAAAATTGAGTTGAAGTCAGGACCAAGGGGAAGATGATGTAATACAAGGAAACATTGGTGGGCTGTTTGCATCAACATGTGACACAGGAGGCAGCAGTCTCTGATATTGCAGCAGTCATCCCAAACCAGTAAATGTATTGTCTTACCCACCATTTCCCATGGATGACTCCCCAATGGCAATCCAGGATGATGTCCAGAATGCGGCAGTGGAGGGAGCTGGGTATCACCTTGTTGGTGTGCCCATTGTCTCCTTGCAGGAGCAGAACATCCTGAAGGATTGGCAGCTCATGGTGGCGATACCAGTATGCCTGCACATTAGGGTATGCAAGTGGCCAGAGTCAAGAATGTAACTGACCTCCTGGATGGAGTGTACAGCTATTTATACAAGTTCCAAATATTTACGAATGCTGTTATTTATGGAGACATCAAATATTCCAGAATTTAAAAATAAAGGTGTTTCAGGCTCCTTCCAGAATTGATAAATGGTGAATAACAAATAATTTCCCGTGGTTGAATTTGGAAAGGTGTTCCCCAGCTTACCAACCAAGCACCCTGGGTTTAGATCAGAGGTTCCCAACCTTTCTGAGACCATTACTCCTGAGTCCAGTCAGACATTAGCTAGGATCCCCCTCCCCCCTCTGTGGTTATCAACATTAGTGCCTAGCTAAAGTTCAGATTGAAAAAGAGTTTTCTTTGAACACTTTCATTTTTAAAATGACGAATCATGAATGATATTTAGGTTTCGTGTGTGTTTTGTTAAATTATGAATTAATGGGTCAGTAAGACAACGAGTACTGCTCATTTCCAACAACCTTTTTCTGTAGACTGGAGCAATTCTCACTGCATCGCTAGTGCTGCCTGTAACTTCTTCTCAGAAAAGAAAGCTGACTATCCACATTCAGGGTAGATACTTATTACAGGACATGCTATCTCTGCCCCACTCCTCTTGTTAGCAGCACCTGCTTCACCCACACCTTGCATCCCCATTTAAAATCAACCAAGTTAAAATTTGTGCACTGTACTTAGGCCTATGGTTTGTAAATCACTTGATTGTAGAGTCTCAGTTTCTCCCAGTTCAGAAGTAAGGAGACTTCAAGTTGCCACTGCTTTATGACTGATCACTATCACTAATATTATTATAAAGTGTAGGTCTTATGGCAGTGTAGTAACCATTACATAGTTACAGTTACGTTGTACTACTGATTAGTTCATTTATTACTGTGAAGTGAATAACGAAGCAATTTATGGTTTATTGTTGGAACTGCCTACAACTCCAAGAAGGTGTATTGTGAGCTGATGAATTCCTCTTGGGTTATCAGCCGAGTGGTGGCATCGTCTTGTCCCAACGTTTCAATGAGTTTCGTACCCATCATCTTCTGGCGAAGTCATCACTTCGCCAGAAGATGATTGGTACGAAACTCATTGAAACGTTGCAACAAGAGGACGCCACCACTCGGCTGATAACCCGAGAAGAATTCATCGGTAGAATACACCAGGAAAGACTGCAGTCGCATACATTGTGAGCTGTTTAAGCATATGTGATGTATATGTCTCAATTCTACCATCATATGTGCATGATACAAAGTATGTGTATAGTGGATGGGGTTTGTGAGGAATATAATGATCATACATTCAGTTTACCAGCTGTAACCTCCACCACATTGTGTCATGGTGTTAATGCTAGTATTTGAAAAATATATGTAATTATTAGTAACTTACATAATCAATATTACAGTCTTATGAAACAGTGATGAAAGTAATGCTGTTTTAAAAATAATTTGGCCAATACACAATTTAACCCTTTTGTTTTTACCCCTCTGAAAATTACATTTCATCCCTCGTGGGTAATTACCCCCAGGTTGGGAATCACTGATCTAGATAGTGTCAGTGGTTCTCTGTATGGAACATTGGTGTTCAAGTTGTGTTGTTCACTATGATGAGCACTAAAGGCAGCCCCTCTCGTTGAAGCTTCACGATTATCCAGTGGGTGTTCAGTTTTCCTGAACTTTGCATTGTCGATTGGTGCCTCTGGCCTGTAGTAGGTTTTCAAATGGAGGACATGGATGATTCCATGTGCTTTGTCTTCCTGATGAAGGATCATAATTCTAGGTTTCCTATGTGATGTTCAACAAATGACAAAGGATACGATAAAGTCCAAAGTAGCACTCTAGCAACTTTTCTGATAGTCTCGATCTCCTCACAGGTGTAAAAATCCATACCAAGTCTCCCAGGCTGTATCTCTCTGACCAGTTCCTGCTGTTTGATGTGTTGTTTTACGTAGTCATTTTGAGTATTGTGTGGCTGAAATGCTAACAGGGTATGCATTGCCATGTTGTCTTCATAATCAGGGTGCAGAAAGAATAGTGTGAAGCCTGTAGTGTAATGCGTGACTGTACTGTATGTGGCTATCACGACAGGCATTATGGTATCCTAGTCTCTCTGTTGAACAGAAACATACTTTAAGAGCATATCTACCAGTATCTTATTAAAGCACTCAATGAGACACATTCATTTGTGGATGGTACACAGTTATCATGCTGTGGGTGATATTGCAATGTGAAATTAACTCTGATACTAGTCTCGGTTTGAAAATGATTCCGTGTACAAGAGACTTTGCACTTACCAGAGTTTAGCCATTGATACAGCTTTGGTGACAGCATAGCAGGTGACATAGTCAGTGCAGATTATTATCCATCATTTCCAGTTTGTCTGCTTAGGGAACCGCCCCAAGAGATAAAATTCCAATTTGGTGGAATGGTGTTGCAGCAGGTGGGATTGATATCACATATCCCAGAAGTAATGGTGGCTTGTGCTTCCATCACTGGCGTTGCTTGCAGAAGATCACATAGTATCTTAACAGATCGGTACAGACCTGGCCAGTGACAACTGCATCTGTTTCCGCCTAGAGTCATCACTAACCACAGGTGACTTGATCGTGGACGTTATGGAAATACGTCAGGATAGCTGGGAGTAGATGAGCTGGAATATAGAGCAACCATTTCTCTCCCATTGGATCATAGTTCCTTTTGTACAAAATTCCATTTCTTCACTGAGTTGCTTTCTACTCCTTCAATGCTTCTATGGTTTTCAGCAGAGCTGGATCTTCCCTCTGTTCAACAGCAATGTCACTTAAATCAGTGATGACTGAGATTTCGTCCGTGCAACTGTGTTCCACAAAACCAACCGGTGAGAGGCAGTTGGTGTCCTGGTGTTTGCATCCAGTTTTGTATATCACTATAATGTCATAATCCTGAAGCCTTGGTGCTGATCTCGCCTGTTGACCTGATGGATCCGTACAGGCTATTCAACCAGCATAGAGACAGTTACATCTTAAAGAAGTGTTAGCCTTGTTTATTTGCTTTGGACTGCCTTAACAGATATGACTCAACAATGGTCTAACAACTTTTAGCACTGTACTTGATGATGACATAAAAGCTGAAATCTGGAGAGCACAAAAGATAAATATAAAAATACCCAGTCATATGTCAGTTTACTCTTTTAAAAAGTATTGCATGACTATGGCTCAGTGACATCAAAAGATTTTCTGCTGACCTACCTAGTGAGGCATTTGAGCATATTTTCAAATATCAATGGTTGGAGGAGATGTTATTGCCTCCTTAAGCACAAGGAAAGATCTTTATTGCATCCATTCCAGGAAAATTAGGCATCTGCTTGCAGTAGTTCCTTAAGGGGGCATGTCTTGGTACAGAAGTCCTGTACGAATCATCATAGTACAACCACAATCCAAGAAACATCTCACAAAATGACTGCACTGAGGAGTTGGAAAATCTGTGACTGCTCCTATTTTCTCCAGATTCTACATCTACATTTATACTCCGCAAGCCACCCAATGGAGTGTGGCAGAGGACACTTTACGTGCCACTGTCATTACCTCCCTTTTCTGTTCCAGTCGCGTATGGTTCGCGGGAAGAATGACTGTCTGAAAGCCTCCGTGCGCGCTCTAATCTCTCTAATTTTACATTCGTGATCTCCTCGGGAGGTATAAGTAGGGGGAAGCAATATATTTGATACCTCATCCAGAAAAGCACCCTCTCGAAACCTGGCGAGCAAGCTACACCGCGATGCAGAGCGCCTCTCTTGCAGAGTCTGCCACTTGAGTTTGCTAAACATCTCCGTAACGCTATCACGGTTACCAAATAACCCTGTGACGAAACGCACCGCTCTTCTTTGGATCTTCTCTATCTCATCCGTCTACCCGATCTGGTACGGATCCCACACCGATGAGCAATACCCAAGTATAGGTTGAACGAGTGTTTTGTAAGCCACCTCCTTTGTTGATGGACTACATTTTCTAAGGACTCTCCCAATGAATCTCAACCTGGTACCCGCTTTACCAACAACTAATTTTATGTGATCATTCCACTTCAAATCGTTCCGCACGCATACTCCCAGATATTTTACAGAAGTAACTGCTACCAGTGTTTGTTCCGGTGTCATATAATCATACAATAAAGGATCCCTCTTTCTATGTATTCGCAATACATTACATTTGTCTATGTTAAGGGACAGTTGCCACTCCCTGCACCAAGTTTCCTATCCGCTACAGATCTTCCGGCATTTCGCTACAATTCTCTAATGCTGCAACTTCTCTGTATACTACAGCATCATCCGCGAAAAGCCGCATGGAACTTCCGACACTATCTACTAGGTCATTTATATATATTGTGAAAAGCAGTGGTCCCATAACACTCACCTGTGGCACGCCAGAGGTTACCTTAACGTTGGTAGACGTTTCGCCATTGATAACTACATGCTGTGTTCTGTTTTCTAAAAACTCTTCAATCCAGCCACACAGCTGGTCTGATATTCCGTAGGCTCTTACTTTATCAGGCGACGGTGCGGAACTGTATCGAACGCCTTCCAGAAGTCAAGAAAAATAGCATCTACCTGGGAGCCTGTATCTAATATTTTCTGGGTCTCATGAACAAATAAAGCGAGTTGGGTCTCTTACGATCACTGTTTCCGGAATCCATGTTGATTTCTACAGAGTAGATTCTGGGTTTCTAAAAACGACATGATACTCGAGCAAAAAACATGTTCTAAAATTCTACAACAGATTGACGTCAGAGATATAGGTCTATAGTTTTGCGCATCTGCTCGACGACCCTTCTTGAAGACTGGGACTACCTGTGCTCTTTTCCAATCATTTGGAACCTTCCGTTCCTCTAGAGACTTGCGGTACACGGCTGTTAGAAGGGGGGCAAGTTCTTTCGCGTACTCTGTGTAGAATCGAATTGGAATCCCGTCAGGTCCAGTGTACTTTCCTCTGTTGAGTGATTCCAGTTGCTTTTCTATTCCTTGGACACTTATTTCAATGTCGGCCATTTTTTCGTTTGTGCGAGGATTTAGAGAAGGAACTGCAGTGCGGTCTTCCTCAGTGAAACAGCTTTGGAAAAAGGTGTTTAATATTTCAGATTTACGTGTGTCATCCTCTGTTTCAATGCCATCATCATCCTGGAGTGTCTGGATATGCTGTTTCGAGCCACTTACTGATTTAACGTAAGAACTTCCTAGGATTTTCTGTCAAGTCGGTACATAGAATTTTACTTTCGAATTCACTGAACGCTTCATGCATAGCCCTCCTTGTGCTAACTTTGACATCGTTTAGCTTCTGTTTGACTGAGAGGTTTTGGCTGCGTTTAAACTGGGAGTGAAGCTCTCTTTGCTTTCGCAGTAGTTTCCTAACTTTGTTGTTGAACCACGGTGGGTTTTTCCCGCCCCTCACAGTTTTACTCGGCATGTACCTGTCTAAAATGCATTTTATGATTGCCTTGAACTTTTTCCATAAACACTCAACATTGTCAGTGTTGGAACAGAAATTTTCGTTTTGATCTGTTAGGTAGTCTGAAATCTGCCTTCTATTACTCTTGCTAAACAGATAAACCTTCCTCCCTTTTTTTATATTCCTATTAACTTCCATATTCAGGGATGCTGCAATGGCCTTATGATCACTGATTCCCTGTTCCGCACTTATTGAGTCGAAAAGTTCGGGTCTGTTTGTTATCAGTAGGCCCAAGATGTTATCTCCACGAGTCGGTTCTCTGTTTAATTGCTCGAGGTAATTTTCGGATAGTGCACTCAGTATAATGTCACTCGATGCTCTGTCTCTACCACCCGTCCTAAACATCTGAGTGTCCCAGTCTGTATCTGGTAAATTGAAATCTCCACCTAAGGCTATAACATGCTGAGAAAATTTATGTGAAATGTATTCCAAATTTTCTCTCAGTTGTTCTGCCACTAATGCTGCTGAGTCGGGAGGTCGGTAAAAGGAGCCAATTATTAACCTAGCTCGGTTGTTGAGTGTAACCTCCACCCATAATAATTCACAGGAACTATCCACTTCTACTTCACTACAGGATAAACTACTACTAACAGCGACAAACACGCCACCACCAGTTGCATGCAATCTATCCTTTCTAAACACCGTCTGTACCTTTGTAAAAATTTCAGCTGAATTTATCTCTGGCTTGAGCCAGCTTTCTGTACCTATAACGATTTCAGCTTCGGTGCTTTCTATCAGCGCTTGAAGTTCTGGTATTTTACCAATGCAGCTTCGACAGTTTACCATTACAATACTGATTGCTGCTTGGTCCCTGCATGTCCTGACTTTGCCCCGCACCCTTTGAGGCTGTTGCCCTTTCTGTACTTGCCCAAGGCCATCTAACCTAAAAAAACGCCCAGTCCACGCCACACAACCCCTGCTACCTGTGTAGCTGCTTCCTGCGTGTAGTGGACTCCTGACCTGTCCAGCGGAACCCAAAAACTCACCACCCTATGGCGCAAGTCGAGGAATCTGCAGCCGACACGGTCGCAGAACTGTCTTAGCCTCTGATTCAGACCCTCCACTCGGCTCTGTACCAAAGGTCCGCAGTCAGTCCTGTCGACGATGCTGCAGATGGTGAGCTCTGCTTTCATCCCGCTAGCGAGACTGGCAGTCTTCACCAAATCAGATAGCCGCCGGAAGCCAGTGAGGATTTCCTCCTATCCATAGTGACACACCCACAGTCTTAGTCCGATCGGGGGATGCGTGGGACGAGCTGGCCGCCCCCGACAAACCCCCATCCGGACCCCCACAAGGTTCAATGATGTCTGCTTGCAGCATCTTCTTCACTTCATCATGGATTACCCATTGTTCAACTGGCAACACCCTATATGAGCACTGGCTGAGTGGTGTATGATCACAAGTGTTGATATGGTGTTTTACCGTAGCGTGCTTGGTTTGTCTTTTCTTCACTACAGAGTTGAAAGCGTCCAAAAATTGACACATAATGGCTATCACTCATCGACATTGTTCCCTGGTCAGGCCAGATTATATTGGCAGTTCATTAGCAATTTCCTCCCCTGTATCGTCTGTAGTAGTAGCAGCAGAGCAAGATTCTTCACTTATGACACTAAGCTGCCCTCCTTGGACTTGTTTGGGCTGTCCCCACACACATTCCTACAGGGATGAGTTGTGGCCACTCATTACAATTAGTGAGCCAAACTTCTCCTTATTATGTATGATCCTTATGATCATCACTGGCATGTAGATTTATTTTGTGGACCTGAATAGATTTTTGTAGTTAACAAAAGATTCCCTGTTTAATTGAGCATCTCGATGATGATGATGATGATGATGATGATGATGATGATGATGGGATAAAATCATCTTCAGCAGCAACCATCCACCCAGAGCAGCCTTCAGTGTGTATGCTGGTTAGAAAAGCTTCGTCAGTCTGGAGCTCTGATCCTCTACAACACTCCCCAAGCCATTTTATCAAAGATCAGATGTTCTTGAAGTTGAAGTAAGCATTTCTTCAGACCAAAATATGCAAAACTTGCATGTACATACTCAATCAGATCATCAGTATTATGTTTTGGGAAGCAAAGTCTCTACAATTCAGAGTTTGTTCTGTGGTACAAGATGACATGAATTACAAGATTTTGTACATGGATGCACTTCAGCAACTGTGCATGCAAGAGCTTCAATGGGTTAGAAATAACAGCCAACCAGTTGAAAAATTCAGGATATTAGAATTTCACCATGGTTTCAACAGTTTTAAAACCATCTTCTTCAGAAGACACTGTACATAAAATAACACTATCCTTAGCCAATGTGGGAGTTGTTGACTCTGTCTAGTACATGTTCTCCACTTGATCCCCATTTAAAATATATTATATAAAAGTAGGAGCAGTCTACTGTAGGGCTTTGTATTAAAACTTTTTAAAATATCACATATTTGATGCTGGATACAACAGTGTTATAGTATGCCACTTGAAAGATTTGTATAACTGACATTTAAATATAAAACATGGCATCCAATTCTATTGACCACAAATATGTGTGTTCAGAGATAGTGCTATGTGTTGACTGAAATCCACTGGCATAAATGACTTTGATAAAGGGCAAATGGTTATAGCTCAACTCTTGGAATCAGTCTTCCAGGAAAATGTAAAGCTGGTCAGCTGTTGGCTTTCTACTGTCTGAGGCTTGCCTGCTCTGTTGCTCTGTAAAGCAGAGGAGGTGGTGATCAGTGGCAGACCTGATGACAGAGAGCAGTGGTGGTGCAGACACAAGTGTTTTGTTGCTTACTGCTCAGTGTATATTGTTGAACATTGGGCTTCACAACAGATGACTCTGGTGGTTCCATGTTGATCCAAGTTCTTTGTCAATTACAACTGCAGTGGGCATGAGGTCTAGATTAGTCCATGGATCAGCAGAAAAGTGTCACTCAGTCGGGTGAATTGCATTTCTTGTTACACCAGGTTGATAGTTATTTCTGGATTCACCATCATTCAAGTGAATGGCAGCTTGAAATGTACTCCACACCATGGATGGAGTCCTGAGGGGTAGTATTATGCTATGTGGGACACTTGGCTGCCCCTCTGTATGACCTTTGTTAGTAATCAAAGCCACCATGAAACCTGTGGACTATGTGAATATTATTGAGGATCAGTTGCATTCCTACACATTCAATTTCTCCCCCAACAGCAGTGGCTTCTTCCAAAAAAGATAACTGTCTCTGTTGCAAGGCCACAATAATACTGCAGTGGTTTCAGGACCATGATAGTGAACTCAGATTGAGATCTTGGCCACCAAATTCCCATGATCTGAATCTGATTGAGCATTTCTGAGTTGTCATCGGGTACTAGCTCCGTGCCTGCCAACCACCAGATGGTAATGTACAGGAACTGTGTAACCGGTGCATAGACATATGATGCCTCATACCACCAGAAACCTACCCAAGTCTAGTCCAAGCCATGTCTTGCAGAACTGCTGCTGCATAGCATTCCAGAGATGGACTGACACTTCATTAAGCTTGTGTGCTCCCCCTCTTCCTTCCCCCCTCTTCCTTCCCCCCTCTTCCTTCCCCCCTCTTCCTTCCCCCCTCTTCCTTCCCCCCTCTTCCTTCCCCCCTCTTCCTTTCCCCTCTCTTCCTTCCCCCCTCTCTTCCTTCCCCCCTCTCTTCCTTCCCCCCTCTCTTCCTTCCCCCCTCTCTTCCTTCCCCCTCTCTTCCTTCCCCCCTCTCTTTCTTCCCCCTCTCTTCCTTCCCCCTCTCTTCCTTCCCCCCTCTCTTCCTTCCCCCCTCTCTTCCTTCCCCCCTCTCTTCCTTCCCCCCTCTTCCTCTTTCCCCCTCCTCTCTTCCTCTTTCCACCTTACCCCCTCTCTTCCTCTTTCCACCTTACCCCTCTCTTCCCCCCTTACCCCCACTCTTCCTCTTTCCACCTTACCCCCTCTCTTCCTCTTTCCACCTTACCCCATCTCTTACCCCCTCTCTTCCCCCCTTACCCCCTCTCTACCCCACCCCTTACCCCCTCTCTTCCCCACCCCTTACCCCCTCTCTTCCCCACCCCTTACCCCCTCTCTTCCCCACCCCTTACCCCTTCTCTTCCCCACCCCTTACCCCCTCTCTTCCCCACCCCTTACACCCTCTCTTCAACACCCCTTACCCCCTCTCTTCCCCCCTCTGTTCCCCCTTACCCCCTCTCTTCCCCCCTTACCCCCTATCTTCCCCCCTTACCCCCTCCCATTTCCCCCACTTACCCCCTCCCGTTTCCCCCCTTACCCCCTCCCGTTTCCCCCCTTACCCCCTCCCGTTTCCCCCACTTACCCCCTCCCGTTTCCCCCACTTACCCCCTCCCGTTTCCCCCCCTTACCCCCTCCCGTTTCCCCCCCTTACCCCCTCCCGTTTCCCCCCCTTACCCCCTCCCGTTTCCCCCCCTTACCCCCTCCCGTTTCCCCCCTTACCCCCTCCCGTTTCCCCCATTACCCCCTCCCGTTTCCCCCCTTACCCCCTCCCGTTTCCCCCCCTTACCCCCTCCCGCTTCCCCCCTTACCCCCTCCCGTTTCCCCCCTTACCCCCTCCCGTTTCCCCCCTTACCCCCTCCCCCACCCTTTTACCTTCCCCCTTCCCGTTTCCCCCCCTTACCCCCCGTCCCTTATCCCCCTTCCGTTCCCCCCCTTACCCCTCCCGCTTCCCCCCTTACCCCCTCCCGTTTCCCCCCTTACCCCCTCCCGTTTCCCCCCTTACCCCCTCTCCCGTTTCCCCCCTTACCCCCTCCGTTCTCCCCCTTACCCCCTCCCGCTTTCCCCCCTTACCCCTCCCGCTTCCCCCTCTCTTCCCCCCGTCACCCTTCCCCTCTCTTTCCCCCCCGCTACCCCCCTCTCTTTCTCCCCCCTTACCCCCTCTCGTTTCCCCCCTTACCCCCTCTCGTTTCCCCCCTTACCCCCTCTCGTTTTCCCCCTCCCTTACCCCCTCTCTTTTCTCCCCTCACCCCCTCTCTTTTCTCCCCCCTTACCCCCTCTTTCCCCCCTTACCCCCTCTCTTTCCCCCCTTACCCCCTCTCTTCTCTTTCCCCCTCTCTTTCCCCCCTTACCCCCTTACCCCCTCTCTTTCTCCCCTCTTTCCCCCTCTCTTTCCCCCTTACCCCCTCTCTTTCCCCCCTTACCCCCTCTCTTTCCCCCTTACCCCCTCTCTTTCCCCCCTTACCCCCTCTCGTTTCCCCCTTACCCCCTCTCTTTTCCCCCTTACCCCCTCTCTTTTCCCCCTACCCCCCTCTCTTTTCCCCTCTACCCCCTCTCTTTCCCCCCCTACCCCCTCTCTTTCCCCCCTACCCCCTCTCTTTTCCCCGTACCCCCTCTCTATCCCCCTCCTTACCCCCTCTTACACCCCCTCTTACACCCTCTCTTACCCCCTCTCTTACCCCCTCTCTTACCCCCTCTCTTACCCCCTCTCTTACCCCCTCTCTTACCCCCTCTCTTACCCCCTCTCTTACCCCCTCTCTTACCCCCTCTCTTACCCCCTCTCTTACCCCCTCTCTTACCCCCTCTCTTACCCCCTCTCTTACCCCTGTCTCTTACCCCCTCTCTTACCCCTGTCTCTTACCCCCTCTCTTACCCCCTCTCTTACCCCCTCTCTTTCCCCCTCTTTTTCCCCCTCTCTTACCCCCTCTCTTACCCCCTCTCTTACCCCCTCTCTTACCCCCTCTCTTACCCCCTCTCTTACCCCCTCTCTTACCCACTCTCTTTCCCCACTCTCTTTCCCCACTCTCTTTCCCCACTCTCTTTCCCCACTCTCTTTCCCCACTCTCTTTCCCCACTCTCTTTCCCCACTCTCTTTCCCCACTCTCTTTCCCCACTCTCTTTCCCCACTCTCTTTCCCCCTCTCTTTCCCCCGTCTCTTTCCCCCGTCTCTTTCCCCCGTCTCTTTCCCCCGTCTCTTTCCCCCGTCTCTTTCCCCCGTCTCTTTCCCCCCGTCTCTTTCCCCCGTCTCTTTCCCCCGTCTCTTTCCCCCCGTCTCTTTCCCCCCGTCTCTTTCCCCCCGTCTCTTTCCCCCTGTCTCTTTCCCCCCGTCTCTTTTCCCCCCTCTCTTTTCCCCCCTCTCTTTTCCCCCCTCTCTTTCCCCCTCTCTTTTCCCCCCTCTCTTTTCCCCCCTCTCTTTTCCCCCCTCTCTTTCCCCCTCTCTTTTCCCCCCTCTCTTTTCCCCCCTCTCTTTCCCCCCCTCTCTTTCCCCCCTCTCTTTCCCCCCTCTCTTTTCCCCCTCTCTTTTCCCCTCATTACCCCGTCCCTTTCCCCCCTCTTACCCCCTCTCTGCGCCCCCCCTACCTCCTTTCTTTTCCCCCCACCCCCTTACCCCCTCTCTTTTCCCACCACCCCCTTACCCCGTCTCTTTTCCCACCACCCCCTTACCCCGTCTCTTTTCCCACCACCCCCTTACCCCGTCTCTTTTCCCACCACCCCCTTACCCCCTCTCTTTTCCCACCACCCCCTTACCCCCTCTCTTTTCCCACCACCCCCTTACCCCCTCTCTTTTCCCACCACCCCCTTACCATGCATTTTATACAAGTGAATTACTGTAAATAGCACAATTGTTGTGGTAAAGCTATTCATTGCTCCTTTTTTGTAGATGATTTTTTACAAATGTTCTGCTCTTCCTGCAGCCTTTCTGGAACAATACAATCTGTCAAGAAGCTTAATAGATAGGTGGAAAGACTGGTTTTAAATGTTTTACACAATCCTGTTTGTCATTTAACTTTTGAGTTTTACTGTTGATATGTCTGATCTTTCAATGGGGAATGCCATTTTAAATTTTGTCAGATTGGTGACTTCTTGTATCTGCTTGCTATGATAAACTTACATGATTGCTGCACCTGAAAGATTTTTAGTGAATGAGACCCATAAAATAACTAATTTTATCCACAAAACATGAAGCTCCATGGGGTGTGGAGTGTTTAGTTGTGCTACCTGATGAAGTCCCTTGATAGTCCAACATAAGGGAATCTGGCTGGTCACAATGACATTTGGTACTAGTCCCACCCCAGCCTCTATAACACACTGCTTTCCACCAGATGCCACCTCCTTATGGTGCAGTAAGCATATAAGTATTATTGAAATTTCTTTGGGAACTCAAGTGTGACTCCCTGGAGGGAACCCAGTGTTCTTTTCGAGGAACACTATTGAGAAAATTTAGAGAACTGGCCTTTGAAGCTGACTGCAGAGTGATTCTACTGCTGCCAACATACATTTCACATAGGGACCACAAGGGGGTGGGGGACTAAAAACTAAACTCTGTCTGAACAGGCCATGAAGGCCCAGTGGTACTGACTGGCTGCCATGTCATCCACAGCCCACAAGCATCACTGTATGTGGATATAGAAGGGCATGTGGTCATCACAAAGAAACGATACAAGAAAATGGAGCTCATATGGAGGTTTTTCTCTCATTCTATTTGCGAATAGTACAGGAAAGGAAATGACTACTAGTGCTATGGGTACCCTCTGCCATGCACCATATGGTGGGTTGTGTAGTATGGATGTAGATGTGGAACATTTATTTAGTACATCAGCCTCCTACACCCCTTACTATTGTTCCTCTATCCACACAACAACAACTCAATAACATACTGTTTGTGATTGTGTCATAAAAAGTGACTGTGACAAAAAATAAAAAAAGTCTTTATTAATAACTGTTTCTGAGCAATCAGTCCTTTTGAAATTTGTGTAAAGAGTTACTCTTTAGAAATTAGTGTAACAAATATTAATGCATTGTGAATATCAGCTTGGCTTTTTACAAGATCCAGAGTTCTTCTAAATTCAGCTTATGCTTAAAAATAACAACCACTGATTATAGCTTTTAAGGTATGTTTTTGTAACATTTAAGACAACCATCACAATTTTCACATTGTGTATTCAGGGTATAAGCAGTGGACAGTCTTGGCTACCACATCTTTACCCTGTCCATATATCAAAGACCAACATGCCATTTTATAGTCCAGAACAATATATGATTGTGAATGCATTGGAGCATGTGAGGCATGAGTGGCGAAGAAATTTTTCATAAGCTTAGATTTTATTAATGCCCTCAGAGTGATTCAACAGATGTATCCAGTGGAGAAAATGACCCAAATGATTCATTACTTCCTTCTAGTGCTACAAAAGCAGGGAAAAGAACTATGATTTTACTATTTACCAGGGCACTCCAGTATCTAACGTAATGAGGAAGATGACTTAGTAGTGTAAACACTTGAGTTCACTGTGAAAAATTATTCCCTCTTCTTTTGAGGTATTGGCTCATTGTTCAGCCAAAAGTTCATGTACTAATGGGAGGATGAAAGGCAGGAAGTGATGGAAAATAAGCCATTGTCTGGCCATGGGGTTGCTCTTTGCAGGTACCGAGAAGAGACAAAAGAGGGACTTAAATAGCTCTATAAAGTGCATAGTCCTCTGACCAATTGCTGTTTACTCCAGTTAAAGGACGCACCTATTTCTGGTGCATGTGGGATTCGCATTCAAGTTGATTGTGTTTTATATACTGTTGAGAAGGTAGCAGTATATTTAAGTCATATTTGTGTAGTTTCAGGAGATGTTTTACATTTGTATTAGTGGAAAATTATACCTTGTTGAAGACTATGATATCAAGTGCTCAAAACAAATCTTGTTCTTTTCATCATTGTTATTGTAGTTAGTATCACCATAAAAACCAGGAATGAAAGTTTACACTAGACAGTGTAGTAAGATACTGTGGTTGTGATCCATGTACTATGCTAATTATTCATCTAAACAGTCTTATTAACTCTGCATCGAAATTGGATGAACAATGGTGAACTCACCAGTAGATAATTTGGCGTTGAATGTCCATATGTCTGTAAATATTGTGTATGTTTGAAAACAGAGTAGACAGCACTCCTTGGCACAAATATTTTGAGCAAACTGTTCATCACTCACAGCTGCAAATGGAACTTTGCAGAAGATGAGATGTGTGTCATTGTTTTCCCATCCTCAGTTATTAATGGGGTGTGGACTGGAACATACTTTGTCACTCTTCTCAATCTGCTTCACTTCATTGATCTAATAGTATTGGTAGCTTTTTTCATTTACACTTTTGAGTAGTTTTGCTTCTAACCTCTTCTTGTATATTTACACCACCACCACCACCACCACCACCACCACCACCACCACGACCGCTGGGAGCTTCTAGCATGGAGACCATAACATTTGTGTCAAATTTTGATGTCTGTGCCCACTTCTGCCTGGTAAATAGACATAATTTTTCTTTATTGGTGTCATCATACAAAATACTAGGAGATGTATTGGCTGGCCAGAAGGTACGAGGGACAGTCAATAAGTAATACAGCACAATTTTTTTCTGAGAGCAGGTTTGTTTTATTCAGGATTCCGATACACCATATTATTCCCTGCTCTTTTGGCTACAGAATCCGATTTCATGACGTAATCTCTCTCCAGTGCTACAGCCTTATGCCACCTTACTGGGAGGGCCTGTATGGCCACGTGGTGCCACTCCAATGGTTGATGTCAGAGCCAACATCGTCATGCATCAATAACCTCCCCACCATCCATCTACTGCTTCCCACAGAGTGCATCTGTCACTGGGCCAAAACGATGGAAGTTGGAAGGTGCAAGATCTGGGCTGTAGGGTGGATGAGGAAGAACAGTCCAATAGGTTTTGTGAGCTCCTCTCGGGTGCATAGATGTGTAGAGACTTGCATTGTCATGGAGAAGCGGAAGTTTGTTTGCATTTTTGTGGCGATGAACACACTGAAGTCATTTCTTCGACATCCTGAGGGTAGCACAATACACCTCAGAGTCAGTCATTGAACCATGTGGGAGCACATCAAACAGAGTAACTCCTTCAGAGTCCCAGAAGACAATCACCATGATTTTACCAGTTGAGAATGTGGCTACGAACCTTTTTTCCGGAGGAGAGTGGTGTGGTATGACTGCTTCGATTGCCGTTTCCTTTCTAGTTTGAATTGATGAACCCATGTTTCATTGCGTGTGACAATGTTCGGCAAGAAACTGTCATGATGAGCCTCATAATACACAAGAAGTTCTGTACAAATTGAGTCTCCCAACCGGAGGATGAGTGTCAGCTCTACCAATAGAGATGTCCTTGAGCAGTGAGATGTCGAGGTGTTAAATTGTAATCGGTCGATTAACTTGAATGAGAGTGTCTGCATGTTCCAACATTGCAGGATTAACAGCTGTGTACAGCCTGCCAGCATGCAGACATTGGACAGATTTGAGCTACCTTGTTGCTGTCACGACGGGGACATCCAAAAAGTCGTCGTGCTTTCGTTCACTGCTAGGTATCTTTAGACATTCTGCAATCACCTATGAATATCTGTGATGGTCTGGTTTTCCTACACAAGAAATGCAATGACAGCTCTCTGATTGGAATGCATCACCATTAAAGATGCCACTTTGAAGGCTACATATAGCACTGCCATCTATCTGTACTTCATAAAACTATAGGGGCTGAAGTGGGAATATTCCATGATGTCCCACAACAAATTTGGCATTTTGTCAACCAAAATTGACTGAGAAAAGTATGTTACATTGAATATTGAACACTCCTTGTACTTTCAGTAGGTGAGTTTCCTACTGCTTGGCAGTACCGAAGCTTTAAGCAGAACAACATACTTGCAGCTTTTGGATCTAAATGGAGGAAACAGAAACTGGTTGGCAATGATTGAGGTGAGGGGTGTCACTCAGACATTAAATTGAGAGGCTGTCCATTGGTTGAGGATAAGAGGTGGCAAAGATGAGAAAGTCAGCTACAGAGAGAGAGAGAGAGAGAGAGAGAGAGAGAGAGAGAGAGAGAGAGAGAGAGAGAGAGAGAGAGAGAGTATATATAATGATAAATTATTTCCAATATAGTAATATAGTGCTACAAAGAGCACATGATATTTTAGAAAAGATTTATAAATGTTTCTACTACAACTGTTCACCTGTTTTATTTGACTGTTCTTATTTTGTGTGTTCATCTATGCATAACTAAGAAATAGTGTTAATAATAAACCGATATCTCTGTATATGTTGTTTAATTACTATCCTTCTCTGTTTCAGGAATTCAAGGAATGTAACACTATGGAATTGCAGTCAACGCGAATGTACTTTGAATTCTCAGGAATTTACATAATCTTTTCTTCCCCTCCCCTTCCACCCCCTTTCTTTGGAGGCAAGGATGTACTTGAATGTTATGTTGTCTATGAGTTTTTCATAGTCTTTAAAAACACATTCTGTATACATAATTTACCTAATTTTTCATAAATTGTGAACTTGTAAATTGCATATACATTATACAATAAAACGACTCATTTAAGCCTTTTATTTTTATTCCTATAGTTTCTGTATCTTTTCCCTTTTTGGTTTTTATTTCTTTGTGCTCTGAACAATATACTGAAAATTTGAAACATGCAATTAATGTAACCTGCATAAAAAAAAAAAAGAAGAAGAAGGAGAGAGAGAGAGAGAGAGAGAGAGAGAGAGAGAGAGAGAGAGAGAGAAATTGGGAATGAGAGTATGTGGAAAGGGGGATGAACATGATAAGGGTTACTAATTCTGTAAAATTTCTGAAGCTACATGTGCTTTTCACGTGGTGTCAAATGGTGAGTGACAAGCAAGTTAGAAATTCATGTGACTATAAAAAAAATCAATGTATGAAATACACAACTTCCTGCAACATATGTTGGTGAAACATCTTGTTGGGAATTCTAGTGAGTTCTGGTCCTATGTAATATCATTAAATAGGTCAAAGACTTCTAGTCAGTCTGGTGTGGCAATAGATGACAGGAAGAGGAAGATGTAGACGAAGGAGGACGAGGAGGAGGAGGAGGAGGAGGAGGAGGAGAAAGGAGAAGGAGAAGAAGGGAAAGCAAGAGTTGAAGTTTTAAATTCTGCATTAAAAAAAATTTCATTCCCACAGCAGAATACTATGGACACACAGACCCCTATATGGAGGACTGTTCTTGTTCTCTATGCACATAAATGGTCTAACTGATAGGGTGAGCAGCAGTCTATGACTGTTAGCTTATAACATTGTAGTGTACAGGTAAGTGTTGTGATTGAGTGACTATAGGAGGATACAGGATGACATGGACAGAATTTCTATCTGGCACGAGTCCGCAGCTCGTGGTCGTGCGGTAGCGTTCTCGCTTCCCGCGCCCGGGTTCCCGGGTTCGATTCCCGGCGGGGTCAGGGATTTTCTCTGCCTCGTGATGACTGGGTATTGTGTGATGTCCTTAGGTTAGTTAGGTTTAAGTAGTTCTAAGTTCTAGGGGACTGATGACCATAGATGTTAAGTCCCATAGTGCTCACAAGGGAACCTCCCCATCGCACCCCCCTCAGATTTAGCTATAAGTTGGAACAGTGGATAGGCCTTGAAAAACTGAACACAGATCAGTCGAGAAAACAGGAAGAAGTTGCGTGGAACTATGAAAAAAATTAGCAAAATATACGAACTGAGTAGTCCACGTGCAATATATGCAACTTCAAGGGTGATGTGCAGTCAGGAGCGCGGTGGTCCTGTGGTTAGCGTGAGCAGCTGCGGAATGAGAAGTCCATGGTTCAAGTCCTCCACCGAGTGAAAAATTTACTATCTTTATTTTCGCAAATTTATGATCTGTCCGTTCGTTCATTGACGTCTCTGTTCACTGTAATAAGTTTAGTGTCTGTGTTTTGCGACCGCACCGCAATACCGTGCGATTAGTAGATGAAAGGACGTGCCTCTCCAATGGGAACTGAAAACATTTCATCGCAAGGTCATAGGTCAACCGATTCCTCCACAGGAAAACACGTCTGATTTATTCTATACGATACTGTGGACGGCATGTGCGTCACATGACAGTAATATGTTGTCGACCCACCTAACTTGTACACTTGGCGAATGGGTAAAGAGATTCTTCTACCTTGCCCGATTTAGGTTTTCTTGTGGATGTGATTATCACTCCCAAAAAAGTGATCGCACTGGACGGACAGACGGACAGATAATAATTGTCTGAAAACAAAAAATTAAAATTTTCAGTCGAGGGAAGACTTGAACCAAGGATCTCTCACTCCACAGCTGCTTATGTTAACCACAGGACCACGGCGCTCCAGACTGCACATTACCCTTGTAGTTACATATGTTGCACGTGGACTACTCAGTTCATATATTTTGCTAACTTTTTTCATAGTTCCACACAACTTCTTCCTGTTTTCTCGATTGATCTGTGTTCAGTTTTTCAAGGCCTATCCACTCTGCCAACTTATAACTAAATCCGAGGGGGGTGCGATGGGGAGGTTCCCTTGTCAGAGCCATTTGAACCATTTCTATCTGGCATGAGGAAGAAAAAAAAAAAAAAAAGGGCAGTGTGTTCTAAATGTGGAAGGAAAGAAGTTAACGCAGATGAATAGCAAAAAGAACACTATACTGTATGAATAAAGCATTAGTGGTGTGCTGCTTGACAGTCACTTCTATTAAATTACTAGGAATAACGCTGCAAATTGATATGAAATGGAATGAGCATGTAAGTTAGATTTTAGGGAAGCTCATCTATAAAAGAGACTGTGTACATAACACTTGTGCACTCCATTTGTGACTACTGTTAAAGTGTTTGGGATCACCACCAGGTCATATTAAATGGCACTGAAGGAATTGAGAAGTGTGCTGCTAGATTTTTACTGATATGATTGATCTACATGTGAGTGTTAAGGCAATGTTCAAGGAACTGAAATGGGAATACCTAGTGAGAAGATGATTATCTTTTTGCAAATCACTATTGAGAAAGCTTAGAGAACTGACATCTATGGCAGTCTGCAGAACGATCCCACTGGCATCAACACACGTCTCGTGTATGGACCACATAATAGAAGACAAGAGAAGAGAAATCAGGGCTCATACAGGAACATACAGTGAGTCATTTCCCCCCCAGCTGCTTTTCAGAGTGGAACAGGAAATGGTATGACTGTCAGTGGTACAATGGTACAAGGTACCCTCTACTACGCAACTTATGATGGCACGCAGAGAGTGTTTGTAGAATAACTGCCCAGCTGGCATTGTGAGAGTCTGTGTTCAATGAAACTGGTGGATGTTTTACATGGAGAAACATTGGAAACCTTAAGTTTTGCATGGTTTAGTGAATACAGTGGCTACAGTAATGAAATGTTCTGTGCTGCAGTGAATAGAAATATAGCATTAAGTACCTATGCTATAAGGAAAGAAGAAATCTTAGCTTTAAAGAGAGCTGCAGGTGAAGATGACAACTGAGTCTTGATATGTAATGCAATAGTTCGTAACCTGTGGGGATGATTGCTGTGTCCCAGTTCTATTGGAGGCATATGTGGCTGTACTTGAATATACTGATATTTTGTAGAAGCATGCAGGTACAAAGCAATCCTTGGGATTGAAGCAACTAACTCTGCAAGTGTGTTAGGTGTTAATTCACGAAATGACAACACCTACTAACCATAACGAACCATTAATAGCCCAGCAAGATAACTGTTCAAAAGTTATCATGGATTCAACAACTACTGAATCATTCTAAGGATTATTTGTGTTCAAAATATTTAAAAGGAAACAAACACTGTAAGGAGTCACTATTAGGCTTTATTTTTTTTTTTTAGAACATTTTGGAAAGTAATCTCATTATCCATGTGGTACATTTGGATTATTTTATGTATATAATTATCTGCCATGTCAGTTCAATATTAATTATGACCTCTGCTATCATGTGTATTGCTGCCGAGGTTCGATCCAGATTTATTCGTGATACTCCTCCCCCTTTTCTGTTTTCCCTGTCACTGTAAACTACTGAAGTTTCCACACATGATTTTGTGCTGCCTCAGTTCCAGAAGAGGATTTTATGGTTCATTGTGTGGCTGAAAATACTGTAGTATGAGGAACATTAACTTGCATACTAAATGTCGTTACGTCAAAATCACAGTTCTCTGACAGTTATGAAATAAGATTGAACTGAACTTATTATGTCTGCCAGAGAGTTGAGCTAACTCTAAGGTTATTGGTTTTCAGCCAGGTGAGCTCATTGAAAGATGTGATGTTTCTATGAGCTTGCTGGCTAGAAACAAAAGACCTATTTGTTAGTGGTCCTCCCAAAGCCCACACAGTCAGGTATACTTGAAATATTTATTTAAAGAAGTTAGTTGTGTTGAAATTTGTCAACTTAAGAAGACTCCTGGTATTTACACACACAATAATTGTGGTACAGCTAGTATCATATTAAGTTTAAATTACGGTTAGAATTGCTTGTACATGTAGTGGAGCACTATTCCTACTCTGAGTTGGTTGTTATTTGTATATTTCATTTTACTGTTACAACATAACAAAAAGTGCAAGTATGGAACATTTCACCATATCCAACATACAGATGTTGTTTGGGAGATGAACTTGGCAATATACGTTCGAACATTTTAGCCACTTGTCATTCATGAGAACTGCTGTCTGCAGCTACATTTCTATGTCTGTACAAAATGTGTGTGTTTACAAAGGGTAATTATTCCACTTATTTCCTAATATGTTTTATAATTAATTTTTATTTACAAAAAGAAAAAAATCAAAAACATATACATTTGTCTAAGAGTTACAATCTTAAAACTAATAAAAATACAAATAGTTTGAACAAAATGGCAGTGCATTTGAAGTAATTCAGTGATCGTTATTTCGTATAACTGGAATAAAAGTTTTCTGCTAGTCAGTAAAATGGGAGAAACTTGTCTTTTCCACCTATGATGTAATTGCATTAGTGGCTGCAGTATCCATTCAGTTTTTAAATAACTCCAATTATAGGGATAGTATTACCAATCTGTTGTTACATAATGTGGCTTTAGTACAATATGTCTTAACAGACTATAACTTTCTAAGCATAATATGATGTTACATAATCATATCATTATGAACATAAAAATTTCATCAGGTGTATATTGTATTATAACATTATGCATTATATTCACAATGCGTCAAGATGCAGAAGTCTAGAAATGTCACTGTCTTAAAAAAGATTAGAAAGAATTTTCATGATATATCTACAGAAAACCTCACTGAGGCATATTCACTGTGTACCTTCTGGGTATCTGCATATTGACAGCTTTATCAGTGCTATTCCTCATGTGGAAATTGAACAAATATTAAAAATTGTATTGTGGATACATATTTAATATTATCATTATTTAACTAAAACATGGTGATGAGAATTTAAAGTATTACTTCCAGGTCTCATGTTCAGCATCACTTTGTGATGAGAACACCAAATTGGACTATTCTGACACTGACTTGGGATGTAGTACTTGATGCAAGTTATGATATACGAGTCATAATGAATGTGAGCATTATAACTTTACTCTCCCTTAACTCTACATTGTGATCACACAAATGACAAATTGAGTAGTAAATACTGTATCTAAGTAGCAAAATTGCATTTGAAGTATGACTTATGGAATGCAACAATGAGTTTAAACATTACAAACACACACTCTGAGCTGCGTTGAATACGCTTCAAAAGTTTCTCAAGGTAATTCAGTTCTAAGTCTAATATCAATAAATAACTTAAATATTAAATATAATGATTTAGTTTTTGGTGCTTCTTTAAAATATATCACCCATTTACTCATTTCTTATAGTTTACTTTGTAATTCAGGCACACTTTCATCTGTTTCAATATTGTAATCTGTTTTTAATGTAATATAAACATCACAATATAATTTCTATTGCATCTGATAAGTTTCACATCACACAAGCAATACAGTTGAACACTACATTTAAATTTATTTCAACATTCATTCAGATATTATGTTCAGTCAATTATCTCCGGAATACACCTCTGATCACATCATATGAAGCATACTGGGCCCACCTCGAAGCCAAATGCTTGATGTGGTAGACCATAGTCTACAGGATAGAAATCTATTATGGGAACATTCTCAAGTTTTTTAGTTCTTACTTCAAATACAGTCTCACTTTTGCTTTTCCGTGTCTGAAAATAGATAGAAGTGTGCATGTTATAACTAACATTACAGTATTGTGGACAGTTGTGCATTTAAAACAAAAATGCTATAATTTCTGCTCTATGTGCAACATTCAGGTATCAGTAATGTGATATGTGTAATTTGGAACATGAAGGAACCCACTGCAGAAAGATGTGGGTGATTAAAATGAACTTACATTACACTCTACTCAGCTACTGATTAGTACACACACCCAATTTCAACATCTACAAAGATAGTGAAACAACCCTTTTCTTTGACCGTGATACATTTTTGGTTTCAAATGCATCCACGCAGTAAAGGGAATATTTTATATAAATGATGAGAAAACTACTTATTGCAGCCTCTTTTTTTAGATTTATTAATACCTTGCATTATACTGAGTGCAGCAGAAATAAGTTTAACATTTTGTAGTGCAATAAGAATATAAATAAACAAAAAATTGTTTTATTTATTTAAAAAAGCAATAATAATAATAATAATAATAATAATAATAATAATAATAATAATAATTTCATGTGCTCAACAGCCTGGTGCAAGTCTTTCAGTTGGCTGCCACTTCAGCAACTGTGTGCCCCTAACCTCCCCATTTATCCCACCAGGCAAAGGGGACCTACATTTTAATGCGGAATCCAAACCACATGTTATTTCTCTGGAACCCTCACATCACAGAGGTGCAGGCTAGGTTAAAGGCAAACTGAAAAAATAGATTGTTCAACTAGGATTTGATCCTGCAACCTTTCGGTATCTGCTAGACTACGAGGCCCAACAAAAAAGCACTTGAGATGAGATTACTTCAGTCAATTCAAGTGACAACCGTTATTTATGCCCCTGATTAAGCCATTCATACGAGGTGTCCACAGTTTTGGGGACGATTATGGAATGGGGACAGCATCATGTCATATTGATTCTTATAATGGTTCAGTTATTTTCAGGATATTGTGTATAAATCTAAAGTGTCTCCAGAGAGAGAGAGAGAGAGAGAGAGAGAGAGAGAGAGAGAGAGAGAGAGAGAGAGAGAGAGAGAGGGGGGGGGGATAGATAGGTGACCTCGTATGAATGGGCAGTCTAGCTATACAGCTGCAGAAAGGTATCTCACGAACATGTAACTGAAAATCAGGAACAGGTTATGATTCACGTTTGAATCAAGAGCAACTGCCAACAAGAACTGCTTAGAAGTATAGACAGATATACTCAATGTAGTGAATCAGCTTGAAACACTTAAGGAAGGCAAGGCTTCCAGTCCAGATTGTATACCAGTCAGTGTGTGCTGATACATTAGCTCCGTAGTTAGCAATCATATACAACTGTTTCCCCATAGAAATATTCGAACCCAAAGAGTGGAAAGTTGCACTAGTCACACCAATACCCAAGAAAGGGAATAGGAGTAACCTGCTGAATTACAGACTCTCTTCAGTTATGACAATTTACAGTAGGAATTTGGAACACACATTGTGTTCAAGCATTATGAATCACTTTGAAGAAATAGCCAACACAGATTCAGAAAACATTATTCTTGTGAAACACAACTACCTCTTTATTCTCAGGAAGTAATGGGTGCTGTAGACTGGGGACATCAAATTCATATTTTTAGATTTCCAGAGGTCTTTTAATACCATTACCACCAAGTGACTTCTAACTAAATTGCATGCCTATGGAGTATCATCTCAGTTGTGTGTGACTGGATTCATGCTTTCCTGTTAGAAAGGTCACAGTTAATAATAACTGAGGGAAATTCAACAAATAAAACAGAAGTAGTATTTGGCATTCCCCAAGGAAGTTTGGAACGAGCATACAGATAATGTTGCTGGGGCATGCAACTTCCTCAACCACCGGCATGGATGCCGGCCTGCACCACCTAGTTCAGAACTTGGCTGCATGGTTGGCAACATTTAGCACGCATGTTGACCAGCTGGCACACTTATGGAAAGAGGGCAGCAGGTGCTGTAGTGGCAGCAGATTCTGCTGCCGTCAATCCATCTCATGCAAGTAGTAATGCAGTACCAGCTGTCAGAATGGCACCCCACTGGCACCAGAGAAGCAACCAAGTGGCTTTTGCTAGTATCATTCCCACTTCGGTGATGAAGGGATGGTGTTGGCCTCCCTTCTTGCATCCAAAAGCCAGCTGCAATCTGGCGTAGACACCTCCAGCTGCAGTGCAATATTCAGGCATCCGTATGTAATGTAACAAGCTGGAAGTGTGAAGTACTTTGTCAACACAGGTTCTGATCTGTCTGTCTTTTCCCCCAATCCACACTACAAGGCTGCCGGAAGGCAGAGGCACTATATCTTATGGTGGCAAACAATTCAAAAATAAAAACGTGTGGCACACATCACCAAAATTTGGACCTCAGACTGCACTGCACATTCTTGTGGAGGTTCACTGTAGCTGATGTCAGCAAGCCAATCCTGGGTGCACATTTCCATGACCACTGCAACTTATTAGCCAAAATCATGAATGCCCAGCTGATGGATTTGACAACAAATTTGAAAATAGTGAGACAGTGATGGCTGGTTGCTTTCTTCAGCATTAAACCACTGAGGTCCCTTGGTCTGTATGCAGACATACTGGACAAATTTCAGAACTGATCACCTAAATGCAGGAACGGTGCTGGACTGATATCCAGTGCTACACCTGTAGGATTTTAGTCAGCAAAACTGACAGTGTGAAGGTGTTCATGCATATCTGTGTGGCACCTGGAGATGTTCAGAAAACAGCGCAATTATCCCACTCTTTGGTCTTTTCGAAAGGATTTACATGACGTCCGGCCTTTCGAATGCTGTCCAGACCTGGAAGCTTCCTCTGGATGGTGTTTGCCTATGCTTACTGTGGTGTTTCGCACATCTCGACAATATCTTGGTCTATTCAAAGTCACCAAAATTTCACTGTCACCACATAATGACCATCTTTTGGTGCCTGAGTGAGGCCAGCATCATCATTAACTCCTCAAAAAGTATACTTGGGGTCACTGAAATTGAGATTCTAGGGCATTTAATCAACTCTAGCAGATTCACACCCTTACTGGAAAAAGGCCCAGGGGATCTTGAACACGCCGCACTGAAAGATCCACAAAGACTCACAGTACTACCTTGGAATGACAAATTTTTATCAGCACCAACTGCCCAATGATGCCACAGTACTGGAAACGTTGACCGTGGCTCTACACAGACCCACCTCGAAGCAAAGGACTCCCACGGAATCAGCGGAGAAAAACTTTACTGAGTCCAAATGGAGCCTCTCAGAAATGACGCTGTTTGCTCACCCTATGCATGGTGGTGAAATGACCATGGGCATGGATGCTAGTTTGACAGCCATAGGTGCAGGGCTTCAACAACGTGTCAGTGGTAGCTGCCAGCCGCTTGGTTTCTTCTCATGTAACCTATCAGAGTCATAGCACACTGGAAGTGCATATGATCATGAGTTGCTTGCATTGTTCAAGGCAATGAAATACTTCTGCTTGTCTCAAGAAGCCTGTCCATTTATGATTTTCACCGACCACAAGCCTCTAACTCGCGTGTTTTGGAACAACAGTACCAAGTGTTTGCCACACCAATTCCAGCAGTTGGAGTATATGTCGCAGTTCTCCATGGACATCTGCCATATTTCTAGAATTGACAATATAATTGCTCACTGCTTGTCCCATGCTTGTGCCATTCTCTCTCCTCCTGTGAACTTTGGGGACGATACCCAAGAACAGGTGACTGACAAACAGCTGGACAGCTTCTGCCACAACACCTCAAGTGGCCTACAACTCAAGCTAGTGCCCATTCCCAGCTCTGCCTGCAAGACTTGGTGTGACATTTCAACAGGCACTCAATGCCTGTTTCTCCTGGAGAAATTCTGACACAGTGCTTTTGATTGTGTCCACGGACTTTCTTACCCTGGCATCAACAGCATTGTCACTTGTGGCCTTGTGTCACTTGTGGCCTTGTGTTTCATCTGGGCAGGAGAAATGAAAGACTGCTGTTGATGGGCACACACCTGCACTGCACGCCGGCATGTCAAAGTCGGGAGGAACACCTACCCTCCCTTCGGCAACTTTCCTGGCAGCAAATTCCATTCCACACACATCCATGTGAACATCACGAGTCCGCTGCCTCTCTTGTAAGGCAAGCGTTATCTGCTGACAATGGTGGACCATTTCACACATTGGCCGGAAGCTATGGCCATAGTAGACATCACCACTGAGATCGTTGCCACTGCCTCTGTCGAAACCTGGGTAGCATGCTTCAGCTGCCCAGTCATGTCACAATGGATCGTGACTGCCAGTTTGACTGTGCACTGTTCATACACATGATTGTGTGGCATGCAGTTACACATAACTACTAGCTACCACCCGAGGTCTAACGGCATGGTCGAGCGGCTCCATCGAACACTGAAAGCCTCCGAAACTTGCCACGCCGCAACCTGGGCAGAAGCTCTCCTACTGGTACTGCTCCCCCTCGAGTAACACAAAAGTAGAGATTGACATTTCACCTGCCGACCTTGTTTACGGACAATCCCTCACCATCCCTGGTGATTTTGTGGAGGAGGTATCCCACGATGCATTGGCTCCTATGGCAGAATGTCTCTGCAGCTACATGGCCCACCTCCAACTGCATGCACCACCATAGTATTTGTACATGCCAGTGTACAGTGTTGTACACATGTCATGCTGCGTACCGACATGGTACAGTCATCACTTCGGCCATCCTACCACGTCACATCAGCATCCGTAGCAAAAGAGAACTCGACACTGAGTGCAATGGCAAGCAGATTGAGGTGTCACTCAACCAAGTCAAGCCGGCTTATGTCTTGACTGCTCCTGCTGCCATTCACTTCTTTGACCCAGTGGAAGATTTGTCAATGGACGACACTTTCTCCACCATCAGCCTGTCACAAGCCTGCACCCGTGTGTGCCCAGGACACACACATGGTGCGATTTGTCATTGCTGTGCCACATGCTGCTCAGCCCCACCCAAACTTCTGCAGCCAGCCATCACAGTCACTCAGGCTGTGCACTACAGGTGCCTGGGCCAGCCCCAGCACTGCTCCCAGCAGACTATGTCACACTGTCTGTTGCCACATCCATTGCAAATGCCCATGCTGTATCGTAACAACAGTCCAACCACCGAGTGCTGTAGACACCCTGTCTCCTGTAGGACATGTTGTGAGCACATCTTATCCAGTTGAGATCTGGCCATCACCTCCTGTGTACCTGGCTGCTTGTCCATTGTAGCTCCAGAACTCATGTTTGTGTCTATATACCTCTGCAGCTTCAGGCATTGAGACCAGATTAATTTCTGTAAAACATGGACCACATGGGTTGAGCTTAAGGGGAAGTCCCCAGCAACTTATACAAAAGTCTCTCTGGTGCTTTCTGTTCATTTCCACTTTAGCTTCATCACATCCACAAAATACACAGTGCCCCATGATCATGAAGGAAGTGTGTTTCCTTCTGGAGACATGTCAGACATTCTGCTGCAGTCACGTGAGTGGCCAGTGAACTCATCACTGTAGATTGTTTACGCTCCAGGACAATGTTTGCTGGCTGCTGTGGCCAAGCAATTCTAGGCGCTTCAGTCCAGAACTGAGCTGCTGCTACGGTTGCAGGTTCGAATCCTGCCTCGGGCCTGGATGTGTGTGATGTCCTTAGGTTAGTTAGGTATAAGTAGTTCTAAGTCTAGGGGACTGATGACGTCGGATGTTAAGCTTCATAGTGCTGAGAGCCATTTTTGACAATGTTTGAGTGGAACTATTGTGTAAAGATCTTACTGCGACTGGCAGTTAAGAGACATTGCAATAAGACTTTGTTTTGTCACCTGTTCATTTACCCTTTTGTGTAGAATAAAAACATTTATGGCAAACTTATACTTTATCAATACCTGTCACAACACCATTACCATAACCTATGTCCTGAACATAGTGTGCGGGTGTGACAGTAAGGTTGACTCACTGTATGACTGACATGTAAGTGGCAATACCAACATGTTCCCGCTTTAGATTCAGTTTCTGAACAGGATACTCCAGGTAAACATCCTGGTTGCAAAGGTGCTGGTATGTGTGGACTATGAGGAACATAACTTAAAGCCAGCAGCAGATTTGGATGGATGGTGTTCTTTTTATTCTTTACTTTGAAACCATTAACACTGATTGAATTAAAGTAACAATCATCATTATGATCTTTGGTTCTCGCCAGACCATGAGAGCACCAAATCTGGAAGCATGTTGTTCACCTTTTGACCATTGTCTCTGTCCTTCAACACACACGTAGCAAACTTAATGGGGTCCCAAAGTTTTGTCTTGATATCCTACTTTCACACTGAAATATGTGCGAGACATTTTATGCATAAATGATGTCAGCGTTTTTTTTAACAAAAATGAATCTGCAGATTTTTTACAGTCTCTTGATGCTATTTACAACCTGTATGTTTGCCTTTTAGCATACATCTGCCAACACAAACACGTTTGATCGCAGAGAATACATATGAATAGCTGTGAAACACTGACAGTTGAGATTGTGACGTTACTTCCCCTCTTGTTTTGCCATCTGACTCCTTAAAATTCATTTTTTCACTTTTAACTAATTACCATTAACATACAGGAGTATAATCTGCATTTTCATAGAAGAGAAAGGTTGGTCCTCAGTTTTAAAGAATATAACAACAGGTCTAATTTTGTGCTTAGTTTTACGTATCTATTTGATTTTCTAATTTATTTTGACTATTCCTAGTTAGTATCTTTTGTTATAGGATGAAATCAGTAATTGTTTTGTAACTTAAATTCTATTGTTGACTTTTAAACATTAACATTTGGAGGAACAGCTAATAGTATTCTTAAAGGATCTTTTTGGCTCTATTCAAAAAAAGTTAGAAAAGCCAGCCCATAATTATTTCCAGAGTAATTAACAGCTTTGTCAAAAGTATTGTTTGCATAATGATATCTGTTAATTTCATCATTTAAACAAATAATTTGGCCTAACTCTTGTAGTAGAAGAAACTGTTAAAAAGATGCAATTTTTCGATGTATTCATTTAATTTAACGAGTTCACTTTTAATTGTAATTTCCATAAATTAAACATCAAACAATGTGTAGTTTCAGTGCCTATTATTGTGCAGATACATAAGGGTCCAATTTTTGGTCCCAAGACAGTCCGTCCACAACCGAGTTTCAGACGCGGAACCAATATTGGTTAGATCAACACCAACGCATCAACTTAACTGTGAAATAAGAGTTACACCAACAGGCTGTGTGTTAAAGCAATGACAGTATCTGTTCAATTTATTTGAAAGACTGTGAAATATGTGGTAAGGTTTTTACTGCTCATAGATGTCCAGCAGTAAACTATTATAGCAGTATGTGGATGTTTGCCCGGAACCTATTAATGAGGCGGCCTCGATTAGCTGCCATATTCTCCAGATCTGAACACATGCGACACCTTTTTGTGGGGCTATATTAAAGACAAGATGTACAGCGATAACCCCAAAACCATTGCTGCACTGGAAACATCCAATTAGACGGTCATTGACAGCATCGATGTTCTGACCTTCAACAGGTCTTGCAGAATTTTGCTATTTGTCTGCACTACAATATCGCCAATCGTGGCATTCATATCAAACATGTCATAACCTAAATCTGAATATCTGTAGTGACATTTACATGTTGAATAAAGTGTGTGCACACAGTAATTTGTAACTAATTTACATTTTTTTTTCTTCTTCATATAGTTCAATAATTGTTAGCCTGTACATAGGCTTCCATCATCAAAATTTGAAAAACATGACATAACCAAAAAAATGCATGCCTGTGCTGTCATCATAGCTGTAATTGTGCAACTGCATGCAGTTACATTGTGGCCAACAAGGTTATGATATTGTGTAGTTGCTAACATAATTGTGAGCAAGGTAGGCTGTAAACCGTAATCTCGAAAAGTGACAGTAATGAAATTTCTAGTTGGTGTGATGAATGGCAGCTAGCTCTAAATGTAGAAAAATGTAAGTTAATACAGAGTAGTAGGAAAAAGAAGTCCATAATGTTTGAATACAGTATTAGTAGTGTGCTGCTTGACACAGTCACACTGCTTAAATATCTAGGCATAACACTGCAAAGCAATATGAAGTGGAGTGAGTGGCATGTAACAACTGTAGTAGGGAAGGGGAATGGTCGACTTTGGCTTACTGGGAGAATTTTTGGATAGTCTGGTTCATTTGTAAAGGAGACCACACATAGGACACTAGTGCAAACCATTCTTGAGTACAGTTCAAGTATGTGGGATCAGCACCAGTTCAGATTAAAGAGAGACATAGAAGCAATTCAGAGGCAGGCAGTTAGATTTGTTACCAGTAGATTTGAACAACACGCAAGTAGTATGGAGATGTTTCAGAACTCAAATGGGAATCACTGGAGGGAAGGTGGCATTCTTTTCAAGGAACACAACTGAGAAAATTTAGAGAACTGGCATTTGAAGCCAACTCCCGAATGATTCTACTGGTGCCAAGATACACTGCGTGTAAGGAGTATGAAGATAAGGTATGAGAAATTAGGGCTCTAGGCAGTCGTTTTTCCCTAACTCTGTTTGCGAATGGAACAGAAAAGGAAATGACTAGTAATGGTACAGGATACCCTCTGACACACACCATACAGTGGCTTGTGAAGTATGTGGATGTGGATGTGGACATAGATGTAGATATAGAATGGCCAGTTACATTAGTAAACATTGAATCAAAAGTCCATTACTTGCAATTGTACAGCAGGTGCTATAGTGAGAACAGCGTATGCAACAGTTACAAGAATTGTTAGCTGCTCCATAACCTGGCTTACACAGGAGTAACCCAGCTTGGTGCATTTCATCTTCATAAAATTTGCACTGGTTAAAGAACAGAGGTGAAATGTCAGATGCCCAACCAGCCTGGTACAACATGTCCCATTGGGCTTCTTGCATTTCACTTTTATTCTTCAACTTGAGCAAATTTTATAAAGATGACTATTTTACATGTCAAGCTGGGTCACTCCTATGTCAGCCAGGCTATAGAACAGCTGACAATTCCTGTAATTGTTGCATAAACTGTTCCCACTATAATACCTGCTGTACTATTGCAAATAATGGGCTTTTGATACAATTTTTACCAATGCAACTGGCCATTTGCCTTCCTTATTACTGTCAAATTGTGAGATTATCATTTATAACCTAGCTTGCTAAAGATAATGTTTGAAATTACATAATATCATAACGTTGTTGCTCCACAATACAAATGCATGTAACTGCACAATTACAGTTAGTGAAGATAGTTTTTATGGTTTGGACAATCAGAAGATGATTGTAGAAAGCAATAGAAATTAATTATTGTGCTTTAATTGTTTAAGGAAAAAAACTGTGTTCTAGGAATTAAAAAAAATTAAATTAACTCCCCATCACACTCCTCTCGGATTTAGTGGTAAAATGGCTCAGTGGATAGCCTGTCAAAAACTGAACACAGATCAAGCATGAAACCAGGAAGAAGGTGTACTGAACTGTGAAAAAGAAGCAAAATAGAAACAGTGAACAGTTCATGCTCAACATATGCAACATCAAGCAAATGCCGAGAACCATAGTGTTGTGGTTATGTGGTCACGGTGTTGGACTATGAAGTCTGAGATCCATGTTCAAATCTCCCTCCTCCAATTTTTTTATTCACAAAATTATAAACTTTCTATCCAGTCATTGATATGTCTGTTATCCTTCTGTAGTCATACTATACATTGATTATAGAATATGAGTCATGCGGTAAGAATATATTACCTTCACAAGTAAATGTGATGAATAGTGAGAGCAGGCAATGTGTCACATAGACCTCTCACAGAAATAAAGACAACAAATAAACAGGTGTGAACTATGTTACAACAAAGGAATTTCAGACTGAAAACTTCCAAAATGGAATGCAAAAGTCATAACTTGTGGTACTTGTGTAGAACAAATAGGAGGTAACTACACGTGGAGGTTCCTTGTGTACACCTCACTTTTGCAAACAGATGTTAAACCATGACACAGACACAAATTTGAATACAGTGAACAGACGCATCATGACTGTATAGACAGTACATAATTTTGAGGGGGGAGGGGAAGGGGAACGAGGGAGATTTGAAGACGAATCCCCCCCTTTGCAGTCCAACACTGTGACCACATAACCACAATGCCACTGCCTATACAACTACGCTCAGTGTTGCACATCTTGAGTTTAGGCTGCTCAATGTTTTGATTTTGCTTCTTTTTTCACAGTTCAGTACACTTTCCTCCTGTTTTCATGCTTGATCTGTGTTCAGTTTTTGACGGGCTATCCACAGGGGCCATCTTACCACTAAATCTGAGGACAGTGCGATGGGGAGTTTCCCTTGTGAGAATGCTGCCCATATTGTCAGAAATTATTTGAAAAATGTTTCAAGAAATTGTTTGATTACAGTTTTAGATTTGTTTCAAACATTGCTTGCTTTTTCAGTCTGTGCAGGTAATGAGACAATCTAAATACACGTCAAAACATTTGCCACTTGAGAATAGCTTTTTCGTTATCACCTAACTTTCTTAGCAGAGTTTTCTCTGTAAAATTAAAATAGTTTAAACACTTGGTATACTTCTGTACATAATGTTTTGAATTTGTTTTTGTAAAATGAAATGAACCATTTCTCACAGCTGATGTGCTAAAGAACGTGCTGATTCTTTGCATAGACTGGAATAGCTGCAAATTATTGTTAATTATACACTGCTGTGCCTAAAAACTGCAAAATCAGGAGGGATAGCAAATAATGGAATTTTAATTGTCCTGTATTGTGGGAAGAATATATAATGAGATTTGTAGTTGATTGGGGGCATACTGGGTGCGCAATTTAGTACACAGAGAAGACCTGTCAAGAAGATCAATGGCTCTAAGACAGCTGAGCATCTAGTCAAATTGATCTTGGATGACAGATATGGATACTTCATTCAGCAATTGGCTCCAAATACATAAAAAATGTGAGAGCTGCTGTCCTAATTACTGGCAACAGGAACCAGAGGTGATTGTGTTACTTAGCTAATGGCATCCCATACCGTAAAGCTAGATAATAATAATGGCGTGTGACGAGGGCCTCCCGTCGGGTAGACCGCTTGCCTGGTGCAAGTCTTTCGATTTGATGCCACTTCGGCGACTTGTGTGTCGATGGGGATGAAATGATGACTAGGACAACACAATACCCAGTCCCTGAGTGGAGAAAATCTCCGACCCAGCCGGGAATCGAATCCGGGCCCTTAGGATTGACAGTCCGTCACGCTGACCACTCAGCTACCGGGGGCGGACGTCAAGCTAGATGATGACCCCATATGGTGGTGATGAATGCAGTGTTCATTCTTCTTAGATCCTCCACAGAAGAATAAGTTTATCATGACACTGTATGCTGAACTGGTACTCATCTGAAAAGATGATGTGGTGCCACTCCTATGTCCAGCATTAGCATTGGTCAAATAGCTAATGGCACTCCTCTCTCTGTTGCTGCATCAGTGAAAGCCTCAATAAGGGTCATTATCAACGAACAAGGGAATTAAAAACATTGGCTTCAAGTGGGCACTGATTTATACCAGTGGGGCAAATCGAAAATTTGTGCTGGACTGGGATTCGAACCCAGGTCTCTTGCTTATTAGGCAGATGCACTGGTCCCTTTGCCGCCAAGGCACAGTGATCACCACATCCAAACAGACTACTCTGGCACACCTCTCATCAGACCCAAAATCTCGACTTATACCACACTCTACTGATGTCGTGCTCCTGCTCCTTAGCCTCATTACTCATGACATCTTGTTGATTCCCATAAGAGTTCAAGCTTGGTGTGCATCTGTACTCGAGGGATCATTGGCCATCTTCATCTTAATCATATATATATATATATATATATATATATATATATATATATATATATATATATATATATATATATATATGTGGTGTCTGACATGTCTGAGAGAACAAGCCTGATATATATGTACAGGGAGAACATTAATAAAACCGACAAAATGCAGGGATGGATTTCTGATTGGAAATTGAGGAAAAAAGGTCCTATAAACACGTGTTGGGAAATGGGTCATTGCCATGGTAGATGGCGCTGATGAATGAAAGTTCCTCTGACCATGTGTCATGTCTGCAGCCCTCAGATGACAATTATGCAGGTTGATGATGTCAGTTCTGTTACAGGTCACTTTGGTGGTAAAGGGGACTGATGTCAGAAATCCCATAATTTTGATGGTCTGGTGCAAAAACCATTGACATTATCCTTTCCATAGAGGGAAATCCATTGCTGATAATCTTTGCACTTTCTAGCAGTTGTCATGTAGGATACACATAGTCGTACTTTGACTTAGACCATGTTGGTGGGCAACTTTCTTGTAACTTATACTAGGGTTCATCTCAATATCCTTTAGAATCTGGTCCTTCAAATCTGGTGTATATACAGACCACTGCCTCCCTGCATCTTCGTCTGTCTGAAAGGATCCAGGATCACACAAACACCCAAAAAGGGCTTGAAATTTTGCTTGATGTGGTTAGTGTCTGTGAGGGTATTTGTTGTGGTACAGATGTCCTGCCTCTTGACCATTTCCATCTGCATGGCCCTACATGAACATTGTCTCGGTTTGTTGCCAACATGAATAACAGACCATTCTGCTGCTTACAGTACAATGTATCAATCACACAGCCTGCGACATACAAGGAAAACACAGCACATGGTCAGAGGAACTTTCAGTTGTCAGTGTCAGCTACTGCGGCAATGATGCATTTCTGGACAAATGTTTGTAGGACCTTTTTTCCTCCATTTCCAATGAGGAATCCATCCCTGCAGTTCATTGGTTTTATTAATGTTCACCCTGTATAACTAAGATGAAGACGGGCAATGATTCCTTCAGTGTAGATGCACACTGAGCTCAAACTCTTACAGGGATTGGTAAGATGTTGCAGGGGCACTACATCAGTAGTGTGTGGTACAAGTTGAGACTTTGGGTCTGATGGGATGTGGGCTAGGGTAGTCCATGTGGTTGTTGTGACTACTGTGACCGGATGGCATAATGGTCACGATATCTGCCTAGTAAGCAAGAGACGTAGGGTTGAATCCCAGTCTGGCACAAATTTTCGACTTGCCCAATTGATGTAATGCCCACTGGCAGCTAATGTCTTCAGTTCCTTTGTGTCTTGACTCACAGTGGCTGCAGGATAAAAATGGTATCTGTTCTTCCAGACATGTCCAAAAGAACAGGCACCACATATATAATCGATCACTATGCTGACAGTCAGTGATGCTCCAGACATCATCACACTATTTGTGTGACTTTTTCTCTTGATACAAATGCCCATTTCCTGACTAACGTACTCGAAATGGCTGCACGATCCTGCACAGCCAACTGAATAGTATGTTTGTCCTCTTTGGTACTAGTTGTGTGGGGTGACTGAGATTCTACATGGCATCGAAAATGGCCCACTTGAACCCACTAGTTCCCTGTTTGCATGACACTCATGGGATCCCAACCTAAACAAGCAGCATTATCAAACAATGATAAACCACACTCTCGATAGGCCACACTCCTGCTGCTGTCCATTTCCAACACGTGCTGATAATTGTCTCTCCTCCTAAAACAAGCTGTTACATGACCTTACAAACAACCATCATTTCAATGCAATTTATGAATGAGAAACCCACTGTGTTATCTTATCTCATACTCAAACTGCACTTGGCATTACTCCCACCCACTTTGTGCCATTGTGCTGATATGCTAATCTAAGTATGTTGTACATTTAATGATAATTTGATGTTTGTGGCTTGCCATCTTCATAGTGTTGCAATAGCTGCAGTGTAGTTTACAGTTAATTTTTAACAATGGAAAATCCAGGATGGGATATTGGCAATATTATGAAAAGGATAGATGGCTGCTCACCCCACCTCCCCCCCCCCTCCCCCCCCCCCACACACACAGACACAGACAGACAGACAGACACACACGCACACACACACACACACACACACACACACACACACACACACACACACACACACACACACACACACACATGATCACAGTCTCTGGCTCATGAGGCCAGACTGCGAGCAGCAGTGTGTGATGGGAAAAGCAATCTGGGTGGTGGGGGTAAGGAGGAGGCTGGGGCAAGGAGTCTGTCTAATCTCCCCACCTCACCTAGCTGCCCAACGCTCTCTACATATCGTCCCTATATGCTTCCACAAGCAGCACTTTACCATCCCCAGCCCCTAATCTGCTATTCCTGTGTCTTCCCACCCCAGCCTTCTCCTTACCCCCATCACCCAGACTGCTTCTCCCATCATGCACTGCTGCTCACAGTCTGGCCGTGGCAGCCAGAGACTGGTCATGTGTGCATGAGTTGTATTTGTGTGAGTGTACGTGTGTATGTTGCCTATTCTGATGAAGACCTTTTTGACTGAAAGCTTACATGTTTGACAATATTTCTGTTGTGCCTATCTGCAATTCAGCATCTCTGCTATATGATGAGTAGCAACCTATCCTTTTCATAATATTATTACAGTTAACTTTAATATAAATTTAAGGTGCATTACTGAAATTACTGTTATACTGACCTTGCAACCATCACTAAGGATGTCTGGCTTAATACCATCAAAACTATACACAACCTCATTTTCTCCCAGTAGTTTGATGGCCATGTCATGATTTTGACTTTTGAGACTGTACCAAGCTGCTGAATTGATGCATGTATAGGTGAAGTTTTGATATGCATCCTGACTGAGCAGCCTCAAGAATGTCATCTGGACTACTCCAACAGTCTCATAAGTTATCTGTAAAAATAATTTATCACAGTTTTCAGAATCATTCATACCACTGCTTGATACCATACATTTTTGAGTAAATATAAACTAAACTTTACAATTATTTCTCAAGGAACAGGTGTATTTTCTATTAAAACATTATCTCAAATTAGAGAAATATTAAGCGGAAATCTTTGAAGCCTACTAATAACAACTTCCTGAACTCATCAAGCGTGCAATTTTTAAAAATTATGGATTTAATAAAGTGGTAGAAAATACAGTGATTTGACATTGCCTCATAGAAAAACATTGGGAGAACATGTAGATGTTGGCTATTCAACCAGTACATTGCTCTCAAAAGTTGACAATGCTGCTTACTCAACAACACAGAATTTTGGCCATACTACAACATGTTGGAACTAGATGTTGGTGGAACCAGCATCTGGCACTATGTACAAAAGCTCTACAAGTGTGCTATGCAGAAATAGTTGATAATTTGGTCCAGTGAAACATATTGGCAGAAGTACAGGTCCTAGAAGATTTTTACTGACAATTCTACTCTAAATATACATATGGGTTCCCATAGACCCAGATGTAACTATTCAGATTGTTAGGATAAATGTTGTGCATGGAGTAGGCCTAATTTGTGAATAAAATGTGTGTGGAGAACAGTGTCATTATCATACTGATGAATAAACCACAGCACAAATTCTATATAATATACAGAATTTGGTAGTCATAGTGCTGCGCCTTCTGAAGGTTGTGTACAAATAGTTTGTATTCCTGCAGCACCCCTAAATGGTTATGGACCTGGTTGAAGCTGACTCTCAATATCACAGCATCCTAAAAATTTTGTGTACTACTAGAAAAAACTCTGTATATATAATGAATATCTTTCCATTGCCCTTTTTCTCAGTATAACACATAGCAAGTGAAAGCAACAGTAGCTATCGATGAGATCACAACCAATGAGCCTGACCCATTAGCATAACTCATGAACTAGGTCAAAATGTGTATATTCCACAGCAACAATTTGTCCTCTACCATCATAGAAAGTTTATTGTGGAAGTCCTAAAACACACTGTACATGAAAAAGAAGTTTTATTTTTTTGCTTAGGTAAACTATCATTATTATCATTATCATAACTTTTTATATCACAGTTAGAAAGTAATTCAAATAACTGTTAATCAGTAGCATGTGATGTATAAGCTATTGTGCTTATATGCAGGAATCTCTTGAATAAATATCTAATTTAAAAAAGAGCCATTGTGGGAAATTAATCTTCCTAGAAGAGCAGGCAGATGAATTAAGTTGCAGAGCTCAAAACCTTAATCAGAAGGTCAAACACAGCCATGTTTGATGAGTCTCCAACGTTAAATGTCAAAATCATGAATGATTACAGAAAATGCAAAGTAAAAAGAGGCAGTGAAAGAAAAGAACTGGAAAGACCTGACCTATTGACCGTAAAAGCTAGGGTGAATATAACTAGGCAACTTAGTGATGGCAATATAATGGTACATATTTTCATAATTAATCATGTGGAGAGAGAAATCATGTCTGTCTCATAAAAGAATTACATCAAATTCTGAAATATGAGAATAAATAAACTGACCTGACACAATTCCCTAAGAGTAGTATTATTTACTACTATTATTATTAAGCATTATTTCCTTATTTTTGTACAGTTTTCCCCATTAAGTTCACTCTAAACAAAGGTTGTTTCCCATCTAATTACATTACTACTGTCTCTATTTAACATATATTTATTATGTAATAGAAAGTGCTGGTGGAATGTAAATAATGTAAGAAGTAAAGACAGGTAGACATCCTGAGTCACTTAAAGGCACATAAAGAAGAGTGGGAACATTTTTTGCTAGCTTTAAAAGTGCTCTCTCTCTCTCTCTCTCTCTCTCTCTCTCTCTCTCTCTCTCTGTGCATAGCTACACTGTGCCACTGCACTAGCACTGGAGCTCAACTGCAGGGGTTGTGTCAAGTAGAATATGAGGGAAGAGAGTAGGCAGGGGGTGGGAGGAAGGGTTCGGGGTGGGGGTTCTGACAGCTGGGAGGGAGAGGCAGTAGGTGCACTGGAGAGTAATGTGGGAGAAACAGGCATCGCTTGCACAAGATAGGAATGGAGCAACAACACCAGTGAGTTCCTTCTGGCCACATGCAAGTGGAGTTGCACGCAATGTACAGGGAACTACAGGTCAAAAAATGTACTCTTTTTGGACTCTCCACAGATGGATGTGTCTATCATGATGCCATACGCAGAACTGGGACTCATGTGAAAAGATGATGTGGCGCCACTCCTGTGACCGGTGTTGGATGAGTGCAGCATGAGTGAAATTAGGGTCAAAGGGCAGGAGTGGAGGTGGATGTGGGACACAGGGTAGTGGAGATTGAGGCCATGAGGATCACAGGATCTAAGTAAGTGTTGCAAAAACAACTTTCATCTATGTAATTGAGAGTTGGAAGCTGGTGCTGATGGGGGGGGGGGGGGGGGAGGAGGATACAGATGGCACAGACTGTGTAGCAACTACTGAAATCCAGCATGCTGTGCTAAGCAGCATGTTCCATCACTGGGTGGACAGCTCTACTCTTGCTCACATTTTGGCAGCTTTCATTCATTTTGGTTAACAGCTGGTTGGTAGTCATACTGACATACAATGCTATGCAGAAATTACAGTAGAGCTGTATATGGCATGACTATTTCACAGGTGATCCTGCCTCCGATGGGACAGGACAAGCTAGTGGTGGGACTGGAGTAGAATGTTATGGATGGGAGTACTTGACAGACCTTGTACCTGGGTCTTCCAAGAGGATGTTGGCCATGTAGCAAGGAGTTGGGAGTGTATATGACATAGGATTGGATAATGGGCAAAAGATTTTTCGTCACTACAGATGCTCAGTTCATGGGTGGCAGAATTACACTGATGCAAAAAAAATGCAGCACCAAAAAATAATTAATGTAGAGTAATGAAATTTCTGAAATGCATATGTCTAGGTAAAATATTTAAATCATTAGTATTGCAAGATCACAAGCTAATGTAGATGTGAAATGCTGGTACATTAATAACCAGTGTAAGTGCCAATATGTCGAATACAAGCATTTGCATGCATTGTGTTGTACTGGTGCCAGATGTCAGTTTGTAGGATGGAGTTCCATGCCTATTTCACGTGGTCAGTCTGTACAGTGATGCTTAATGCTTTTTGTGCATGCAACTGGAGTTATCGTCCAATGATGTCCCACATTTGATCAATTTGAGACAGATCTGGTGATTCAGCAGGCCGAGGCAACATGTTGACACTCCTTAGAGCATGTTGGGTTACAACAACAGTATGTGGACAAGCATTGTACTGTTGGAAAACACTGCCTGGATTGATGTTCATGAATGGCAGCACAACAGGTCAGATGACCAACTTGATGAACACATATGCAGTCAGGGTGCTTGAGATAATCGAGAGAGGGCTTCTGCTGCCTTATGAAATTGTACCCCAGACTGTAACTCCAGGTGTAGGTCCAGTGCGTCTAACGTGTTGGTTCCACACCCTCAATTGGACTCCTCCTAATCAACCTGGCCATTACTGGCACCAAGACAGAACCATATTTGATCCACCTTGCCTTCAATGAGCTCTTGCCTGACACCACTGAAGTCACAAATGTTGGTGGTTTGGGGTCAGTGGAATGCACGCTGCAGTGCATCTGGCTCAGAGCTGTTCTCTAAGTAACTGACTTGTAACAGTTCATTGTGCACAGTGGTGCCAACTGCTGCTCACATTGCTGCTGCAGATGCAGTACAATGTGCCAGAGCCATATGCCGAATATGATGGTCTTCTCTCTTGGTAGTGCCATGTGGATGTCGGGAGCCAGATCATCTTGCGACCATACATTCTCATGACCATCACTGCCAGCAATCACGTACAGTGGCTACATTTCTGCCAAGTCTTTTTGCAATATCACAGAAGGAACATCCAGCTTCTCGTAGCCCTATTATACAACCTCATTCAAATTCAGTGAAGTGTTGATAATGATGTCTTAGTAGCCTTAAAGGCATTCCTGACTAAAATCAGCTTACCCACACCAATGTAGAAGGCCATGATTTAAAGCAAACCTGATTTGTATCCTCACAGTGGCGCTACTGGTGCCACTCTTACATGACAGGTGCAAAATTTGAATAGATATCATCATTCAGATGTAAAAACACAACTACCATCTTTTGTTTATCAACTCCTCCTTGGCACTGCAATTTTTTTTTCATACAGTGTATATGGACATGAGTTTTCATGTGAAAGGTATGGCAGCTATCAAAATGCAAGTAGTGTTGATGGTTAGCAGGCTTGATAAGGACAGAAGTTTGTAAGCAACCATCAGTTGGAAGCCAATGTCCAAGGACCAGGTGAAGTGGACAGGAGACAAAGTGTTGAGGTTGTGGAGGAATGGGGACAGAGAGTTTTGTCCCTAGAACTAGATCTTGAAGATAGAATCAATGAACTAAACCAGAAAAGGAGTTCAGGACTTTGGGTTGCTAAGGTGGTTTCCCATGCAGTTGCCCATGGCAGTGCTGTGGATTTATTTGTTTATCTTCCTATCAAAACAGTAGCAGTTAGGTGTCAGGATGCAACTGTTTAAATGTATAAGGAGCAAGATGATGGCTTGGGACTCAGTAGGATGTTGGAAGAGAGTGTTTGATAGTGGCACGGGCATCGACATAGGGGATGTTAGTTTATAGCAAGGTGGCATCAACAGTGATGAACGGGGATCTTGGTGATGATGGGGTGGGAATAGTCGAAAGTTGGTGAATGAAGCGATTCATATCTTTAATGCAGGAGGTTAGGCAGTGGGTAATTGTTTGAAATGTTGATCAACAAGAGCAGACATTCCACAGGAGGTAGCACAGCAACCACCTACAATGGGGTTTCCAGGATTGTTGGGTATATGAATTTTGGTAAGGATATAGAAGGTGGGCTTACCAGGGCATCGGTGTCCAAAGAAATTTATCAGGGGGAGGGGGGTGCCAAGACTGTAAAAAAGTGCTATTTTGATTGTAAATGAGTTGGTCAGTTTCAAGAAGCTACATTACTGTCTCACTTCAATCAGCCACCTGATGTTAAAATTGCTAAACGAGAGGTTTAGCTGAATCAGGGGAGATCATTTCTAAAACCATGTGAGAATTCTGTACTGAATAAATATCTCTACTCTAAAGGGAGATGTGGTTTTAGAGGAGAGATTATGGGATGGGCTTAAGGATTTGAGTAGCAATTGAAGATTATGCTGGTCTTCTGGGATAAGATTGCAATGGCTGGACTTGTAGGTGGAAGAGTTGGACAGTTGGTGGATGCCATCTTCCAGATAAGCACTGTGGCTCATAATAACAGTGGTGAGGCATTTGCCTTCTGAGAGGATGAGTAGATCAGGGAATATTTTGAAGTTGCAGAAGGCTGTTCTTTCCTCTGTTGAGAGGTCTGTGATTCTGGAGAGGAGCCTTGGGAAGGAAGATAAGGCCAAGTTGGATATAAGGAATTCCTCGAAAGTAACCAGTGGCTGATTAGATGGGAGTGGGATACAGTCACTGTTGGATGGTGGTATGAAATGGAAGAGGTAAAATTCAATGTTGAGATTTTGGTAGTGTTGATTGGAGGGACTGGTGGAAAAAAGATGTGTATCAGGTTACCTTCCATTAGCAAAGTTGGTGCGCCCAGCGACTGTGATATTATTTATAAATTATAGAGTGCAGCAATCAGTCATCCTTCTTTTGTAGGTTTTATTTGGCAAATCCAGATTTTAGCTAGCGCCTAGCCATTATCAATGCACTATTTTCTAGTCTCAATACATGCCAATTGATCATGGCTAGGCACTAGCCGAAATCTGGATTTGCCAAATAAAACCTACAAAAAAAGGACAACTGAGTGCCATGCTCTATAATTTACAAATTTATAAAAACAGAGAAGGGGAGTAAATCTTTGACAAGTCCAGCATGACTGAACTTTGATGGGGAGCTGAATGTGAGGCTGTTGGATAGGACTGAAACAGTTGTTGATGCATGCAATTGCTGAAACTACATCTATTACTACAATTGACATAATACCACTTGCTATTGACATAGAGCTCTAAAGACCTTGCTGCTGTATGCCCACACCACCTAGCATCATTAACACTTGGCACAGGTGTTTCTGATGCTATTAACATTACTTCTTCTACAACAATTAAATGTAACTGCTGCTACTACTACTACTGCTACTACTACTACTACTACTACTACTACTACTACTAATAATAATAATAATAATAATAATAATAATAACAGTAACAGTAATCATAGTAGTAGCAGTAGTAGTACTAGTAGTAGTAGTAGTAGTAGTAGTAGTCGTCGTCAGACCCTCTTTTGTCATCATGCCTGTTCCAATTTGTTATGGTATAAACCCCACAAGAACCTGGATGTTTTAAAGAATCATGGTTATGTGCATGATCTCTTAACAGCTATCCACAACACAAAGAAAGAGAATTAACTGAGATTGTGGCATGCATATCTCTCTTAACATCTTAAATGTGCACAATAGGATTGAAATCTGGTGGCTCTTGTAACCAGGAAAGAGTCCTTATGTCTGCAAAGTGTCCATAAAACCATTCTGACAAAATTCGTGACTGATAAGATGCTGAATTGTCACATTGTAGATAAATGAGTCAAAATGATCTGACAATTTGTGTTTGAAAGACAAATGAAAGCTTTCAGATGTACTGTAAGACTTAGTGTTGTATCCCAGGAGGAAAAAGAAGACATAAATATGGAGCTGGCTCCAAAGACAGATCACAACAACATAAAGGGTACCACTGAGGCAGATATACAGCCAACAAATATAAACAAGGACATGGAGCTGATTAGGGAAATTGCTGGTGACAACATGGAGTGTGTGTCCAGTTAGTGTCAGTTTGTGAACTATCAGAATATAGCTGAGAAGGCAACACTGGCCTTCACTTGATCTCTAAGATATGTCAGAGGAACCATGTGACTTAGGCGAGCCTACTCAACCAGGGCTATAAATAAGGCTGGTCAGAATCAGATACAGGCGCTACTCACCATGCTCCATCTGTCTCAAGTTTAGTAAACAGTTATTAACATCACTGCAATCTGGACTCTGCTTAAAGATTAACCTTCAGGCTAATTAGTGAGTACTGTGTATCAGATTCTGCCCTGGATTGCCTCACAGACTCTGCTTATGGACAAACTGTCTAACTTATGTGTGAGTGCTGCCCATGGATTCTGCTCTAGATAACCCACAGACTCTGTAAGTCATTGTGCTATGGTGAATGTGGGGTAATGGCTTGTGTCACTTGGAATGGGTGAGGGGAGAGACAGGAGGCAGAGACTAAGGGTGAGGATTGGGGAAGGGTGGCTGAAAGTTGAAAGGGATAGGCACCAGGTGAGAAGATGGGAATGTGGAACCAGAGAGCTCATTCTGCCCACTGGCAGGGAGAGGTGTGAGTAGTGCACAATAACATGGAGGAGTGGATTTGGATAGGGAGACAGAATAAAGGAAAAGGGAGACTGTGAAAAGGGATTGAGGAACTTAGCCAGGGTGGAAGTGGATGTAGGACAGGAGCTAACTGAGATTGAGGTCAGAAGGATTATAGGATTGAAGGATATGTTGAAAGGACAATTCCTATCTATGCAATTCAGGGAAGCTGGTCTTGGGAGAGGGAGGGGCAGAGGAGAATCTAAAAGGCACACATTGTAAAGCAGCCATTGAAACTGAGCATGTTATGCTCAGCAGCGTGTTCCATCAATGGATGGCCAACTCTGCTCTTTCCCAGTTTGGCAGTGGCCATTCATTGAACAGCTTGTTCATAGTCATGCCCACATAAAATGCTGTGCAGCTGTTACAACAGAGCTGGTTGATATGACTGCTTTCACGGGTGGCCCTGCCTCTGACAGGGTAGGCTATGCCTAAGATGGGACTCATCCATGTTGTTATGGGTACTACGCATGACTCCACCTGCCCGTGGCAAGAATGGGTTCACTATTGCCACATTCCAATTCCATGGATATGCTGCCCTTCCCTCCTAGATGTCAGCAACCATTATCCAGTCCTCCCTCCTGCTTCTAGCCTCCTTCCTCCCGTCACCCACTCCAGCCAACATAACACCTCATCTCAGTCAAGCTGCAGTGTTGATTATGTGCCTATTGATGACTCAATACTTCAACTATGCAGTGTGTTGTTACCTCCACTCCTTCCTTTATTCAAAGTAGAAAAAGCTTTAAAATGGACAATTCAGGATTTCATTTATCATCATTAATCCCTAGTGGAATATCCTTAACGAATGGTGTAATGTAGTATGTGAAAAGATGATCATAAAAACTTTTCAACCGGTTTTCACAGGAGCATCTAAAATTATTATTCTACTCCTAAGAATAATATATACATAAAATCATAAACATTAAGAATTGTGTAGTACCAGCCAGGCAATTTTTCTTGCCTCAGACAAACTATGAACAGAATGAGAAGTTAGGTGATGGATAGTTGTTTGATATCCTAGGCCTGTGGTGTGGCTTGCAGAATGTGGACAGTTATTGTCCAAATATATCAGTAGTTTTCAGCTGAAAAAGCTTCAAGCAGAGGTATATATACTGCTTATTTGTGAACTTTTGGTTTCCTGTTTAAGGTCAAAGAAATTCTAAAGTTGACATATTTTGTCATGCATATTGTTACAAGTAGCATAAAACTGTTAACCACAGCAGTAGCATTCACTTAGTAACAACAAAAACAATAACAGTAGTAATAATTCAAATTAAAATAAGCTCATACATTTCCTAAAATAATAGAACTTCTATGGTATTATGCAGATTACTCTTCTGAATAAGTCAGGTAAGAATATTGAAGGTTATAATTTACAAACTACAGTTTTCTTGAGCTGATATGTAAGCCATGTACTGTTTTCCGGTTAGCAATATATTTAACAATTGTTAATATACTAGTATGTTACTGCTGTTCATATAAATATATATGCAGACATAGGCATCCACAACAGGTGCAAGAGTGGGGGTGGGTGGGTGGTGATGGGGGTGGTGGTGGGGGCGAGGGAGGGTGCGGGGGGAGGGGGGGGGGGCAACAGGTGCCTCCTGGAATCTGGGAGACAGACTTTTGTTTTATTAAAGAATTCTCACATCTTTCTACAGTTGATTGTCTATGATTACACTAAACTGTAGTACTAGTATATAATGAGAAACATTCTAGCTTTGGCAAAGACTATGTAACTTGGGTTTGTTCAGTTGGCAGGTTAGTCAAGAGAATTATGACTTTTACCCTGCAGAGTAGTGGTTTCAGAACAGTCCTACAATGGTGGTGAATGTGAATATTTACAGAACATTTTTTAAATAGTTCACAATTATTTTTCTGCCACTTCCTCATAGAACCTGTATGTATCAAGCTGCAGAAAGGGACCAGTCCAACACTATGGCACGTGGATTCCAGTGCATATTCTCAGCACAAAATAAATGTGGCTTTCAGTATACCTGTCCAAAATATGTCCCCAATTTCCCCAAGGATACTTTCTGCTTTTGTTACTACTGATGCTGCTGCTCAGCTTAATCACAACAGTGGCTTACCATTTGTCTACAGTGAAAGAAGAACTGCCACTCATTGCTGACACCACATTGTGTTTTACGAAGCACAGTTTTGCAGTATTCTAGGTGTTTTCATCTATACGTCATCGACATACCCAAATGCAACAATGGAAAAGAGGAAATATTTTATGTGCCAGGTGAGAAGAAACTAACTAGAAATTATAAGGTAGAAAAGTATTCCACTCCAGCAATTTTTCTTGCCTCATACAAACTATCAACAGAATGTGAAGTTAGGTGATGGATAGTAGTTTGATACCATAGCCCTGTGTGTCTCAGACTTTATGGAGTGCAACACCACTCAAGACACAGTTTAGCAATCCAGTTTCATTGCTGCATAGTAATGTGTCAAACTGGGAACACAAGGATAATTTCAGTTCAGCCCTTGGCTGTTACGCTGTTAAGAGTCAGTAGTACTGGTCAATTTGAGATTTTCTTGGTAGGTTCCCCTACATTCATTACTTTGAACGTTAGTCTGAGTTACATTTCACCCAAAGAACCCACAAAATGTAGCTCTGAAAACAGATGTTGTTAAACTTTAATTCTGCTAGCCAATGTTGATAAATAGAAGGCATGAAAATAACTCAGTAAATAAATTAACTTGAGGTGATATCTAGTTTTGTGAGCAATCAATGTGTTACAGCTGGTATATGAGTTCAATTATCATTTTTAAAGCTTACATCCTTTTCCTGTACTTAGAAGAGTAGTAATTGGTGTCATTTATGCTGGTTGTTTTTCTTAACAACCAACAGGATTTCCCCCAATCTCCAGATGTTTTTTGGATTTATAATTTTTATCTTTTTGGGTTAAACTGACATTTTTGGTGTATGAACAAGACTATCTTTTGTGACTATTTCTTGATTTATTTTCTGTATTGTTGGATGTGCAGGAGTTTGTCATATGGGGACGCTAATTTTATACTGTTAAATCAAGGACATGGAATTTTAATAATGTATGTTTTCCTTTTAAGTATCAAAGTAATCCATCTTCCAAAAATACTGAGTGAAACCTATGAATTGTTTGACATACAATACATTCAGTATACTTCCCATCTAATTTAGTTCTTAAGCTCATCAAATCAGTTCCATCAGAAATGGCTATTTTGGAATATTGCCTCTTCTTGGACACTCATGTATGCAAATATGAAATGGTTTTGAGGTTACAAAACATTTTAAATTTGTTAATGTTCAAAGGCAGTATTACAGTTATTGCTTTTGTTGATCGTAAATTTATTGTGGTTTACCATGAAACTGAAATACTAGGAACAAAGTAAAATTTGTATTTGTTTTGTATGAAGACTAAGCAAGAAGTCTTCTAACTCTTATTGATGATAAGACATATTTTTGGTCAGAATTTGTTTAAGGCAATCTTTTAATTTGGTAGCAGGAAGGGCTGTGACATATTTCTTCATATAATTATGATCTCTACTGCATAGTTCAGATTTAATGATACCACGCATAATCTGTTTTCACAACATATATATCCTTATGAAGCTTTAAATGCATTAGATAAAAAAGAACACATAGCAGCAATATTCCTAGATCTTTCAAAAGCATTTGACATCATTAACCATGGCCTTTGGCTTAGAAAGGTAGAAAATGTTGGTGTCAGAGGCCCAGCCTATGAATGGGTAAAGTCATATCTACAAAACAGACACCAAATAGTTGAAGTCTTGTACAAAGAAGGAAAAAATTTAACTTCCTATCAATCAGAAAAACAGTGTGTTAAATACGGTGTGCCGCAGGATTCCGTACTGGGACCAATCCTGTTCTTGCTGTTTGTAAATGACCTGGAACCATCCAGCCCTAACTATAAGTACATTAAATATGCCAATAATACAAATATACTTATCAAAGGAAAGGCCCAAGAAGAGCTCCAAAATGAAATAAAAAAGAGCACTACACATGTATCAAAATGGTTTGCAATGAACAACTTAATAATAAACACACATAAAACAAACACTATGCATCTACACACAGTGCAGAATAAACAGCCTTTAACTGCAACCATAGAACTGTTAGGCAAAAGATTTGAAATTGTAAATAGCACCAAATTTTTGGGAGTTTGGATCCAAGATGACCTAAGATGGCAGAAACACACACAACACCTATGTAGTAAATTAAATACCATTTGTTATAGTATAAAAATTCTTGCTGGATGCACATCTATGCAAGCCATAAAAAATGTGTACTATGCCCAAGCAGAATCATTACTAAGATATGGTTTAATTTGCTGGGGAAATTCACCACCCAGAAAAAGCTGTTTTATTGCACAAAAAAGAATAATAAGAGCCATGGAAGGCTTAGCACCTCGATCTTCATGCAAACCCTCATTTAAAAAGCTTCATATTCTTCCATTACCATGCCTATATATCATAGAAACAATAATGTTTATAAGGAAAATCATAGATGAAAATAACAAGATTGCTCCAAAAAACCAAAATATCCATTCATACAACACAAGAAATAATCAAGATTTATATATGCAGTTTTCACATACAACACTAAAACAAAAAGGACCCTTGCAAGCAGGAAAAAAACTGTATAACAAACTACCTAAAGAAATTAAGGCAATAACTGGCATGCATAAATTCAAAACTGCAGTGAGTGACTACTTGCTACAGAATTGTTACTATAGCGTTGATGAATTTTTATCTACAATGTAAATATGTGAAAAATTTAAATAGTTTATACAATTAAGGCCAAAATAAGAAATGTGTACATTAGATTTATCTGTGTATTATATGTGGTCTATTACATGTATGTGTGTGTCTGTATAATCAAGGTCAAAAGTATGAAATGTGTGCGTGTAAAATTTATTTGTGAAATGTTATTCTCATATGTTAGAGTTATATTGCTATATACTGAAAACCATACAACAGCTTTTTTCTGTTAAACTTTATTGCAAATTATTTGACTTGTCCTATATCATAATGTACCCCTGTACAGTGTATGATTCACAGGACCAATAAATATACAATACAATACAATACAATACAATATGCTGCTTACTAATCATAATATAATGTTTATGCAGTCATTTGTATTGCAGTGTTTATGACCTGTTTCAACAGACAGGTCACTGAGATGTCTGATTTTAAGCTTTCGTGGTAAATCAACTAATTTCAATGCTCTTGGGCATCCAGCTGGGTGCAGTAATTCATGAAATATCATATTTAGACAGCATACTTTGCAGTATTTGTGATTCCTGTAGAATGAGCCTCTTTACATTCTATATTATATTATAATTGCTATCTCTTGCAACAGTGATTACAACCCTGCCATCATGTTCCTGATTTCTGCTGAAGACAGAGCAAAAGCTCACAGAGAGAGTCTGAAATACACTAATTAGCTCTATGTATTTGCTGTATCTTTCAAGTTTCTGTATTCTGCATTGATGATCATTATATTTATTTTGGTTCTGGACACTGTATATGGTGTGAACAGCTTTGTGATTATTCATTCTATATTCACAATCTTGCTGAAAATGTCATCTAGGATCAAACTGATAAGGTCACGAGCCTAGGAAAGGTGCTGCAGGTGATATCATGCTGTTAGCAAAGCCATTCATGTCAGTCGTCTACTGCCACAGACATTAATGCCAAATTAACTGCACTGTCCTGACAGATACTCTCATCATACATCCAACATTGATTTCTGCCATTATGTCACACAGTATTGCTTGTCTGTTAGCACTGACAACTATATAAAACACTGCTGCACTTGGTCATTAAGTGAAGACCATTGGCTACTGCGTTATCTGTGGTGAGAGTTAATGCCTGAAATTTGACATTCTTAGCACACCTTGACACTGTGGATCTCAGAATACTGAATTCCACAATGACTTCTGAAATGGAATGTCATATGCATCTAGCTTCAACTACAATTCCATGTTCAAAGTCTGTTAATTCTCGTTGTGCAGCCATAATCACATTAGAAACTTTTTCAACTGAATCACCTGAGTGTAAATGACAGCTTGACAAGTGCATTGCCCTGTCGTACCTTGTGTACACGATACTGCCACCATCTGTGTATTTACATATCACTATCCCATGACTTTTGTCACCTCATTGTATTTCTCATCACAGTCATCCTGACAATGAACACATTTCTTCCAGTGAGAGTCCAGTTTACTGCTATTGTAACTATAGAATGTTTGACTTTGTTGATGGGGACACAATCTCATCTGTGCTTTCAGTGCTTCATCACTATCATCTACATCTATAAAGGTACTCTGCAAGCCACCGTATGGTGTGTGGTGAAGGGAAGTCCTCGAAGGTGCTCTTTAAGTTCTGGAAACAAGTGAAAATTTGATGGGGCCAAGTTGGGACTGTTGGAGAGTGATCGATGAAAGTGAACACAAGGTGTCAGATTATTGGAGATGTCACAGTGCTTGTGTGCAGTCTTGCACTGTCATGCTGGAGGAAAGAATGCTGCCATGTGTGGAGAAACTCTTTGAATCTGAAGCTTGATTACAGAATGTTGTTTCTCATGCACCAACATAGTTATACACTGCCATGTGACACCCTACTATTCAGACCCTTCTAGTGACAGCGGGCCACAGATATGTAGACATGAACTATAAAGATATATAATGCTAATAACACTTGCATTATTTAGAAAGCTTTAGGAGTTTTCACATAAAAAATTTGGAAGCTTTACCTTTCTGCATGCCCTCATAAATTAAGCTCTGAAGAAGTACATGCTGAGTAAGTATATTAAGGAATGGAAAGACCTGTTATGGTTTAGTAAAAGAAATTCAGAAAATGCTGTTGAAGCAGAGAGTGTTGATCCATCTTGGTTAAAAAAAAGGTGACAGAGATGTCAACAGGCAACAGTTTGCAAAAATTTTTACATATATAGAGAGATCGATGTGTGAAGCATATAACAATTTCCAGCATCATACATTAATGAAAGATCTTGCCAATGTAATTGAAGATGAATGATGAGTATCTCCTCAAACACAGCAAACTGACATTCAGACTGGAGAACAGTAATGTAAGGTATCCATCAAGGCTCTATTCTATGTTTTCTTTTTTATCCTACATTAGTGCTCCGGCCATCAACTCTTCATCAGTTTGTAAATAATACATCAGTTTTAATTCAAATTGCAAAGAAAAAATCATTACTGCATCATTAATACACTAGATAGCTTATGGAAATGGCTCCAGCCAAATACTTTGAACATCTCAAAAATGCTTACAGTGTAGTTCAGGAACCTCTATTGAGAAATGCCAGAAACTTAAAGTAAGCTATATAAATAAGCATATAGCAGAATTGGAATTTGTCAGATTTCTAGGACTAAATCTAGATAAGAATTTAAGCTGGAATATATTTACTGAACTAAATTGAATTTTAGTTGGAAGATTACATTGTGCACAGCAAGTGCACATGTAATATTGGACATTCCAAAGTCAGAAAACATTCAGTATCACTTATTACCTATGGAGCAGCCATTGTAATTACACATTAATGTCACTGATTACATTTAATGTAATAGGTATTCCTTAATGCTGTAAAATTTATTTTCCATTGGGTAGGCTTTTAGTTTCTTAGGAAAGTTATCATCAAGTGTACTATCATGTAGGCTGTTTGGCAGACTTCTTAATAACTTGATACTTGAGTACCAACACTCTTTTTGAAGAGTTGTAGGTTGGTGGTGTATGTGTTGTACCTGCCCTTTTCTTCCACCATGTGTTCTGGATGTGGGTATTAGCACTAGTAATCCAATCTGAACTATCTTTTGTGATATATACTGAGGTGACAAAAGTCATGGGATAGTGATAGGCACACATGCAGATGGTGGTAATATCATTTACACAATGTATAAAAGGACAGTGTATTTGCAGAGCTGTCATTTATACTCAGGTGATTCATGTGGAAAGGTTTCTGACATGATTATGGCCGCACAACTGGAGTCAACAGACTTGGAGTGCAGAATAGTATTTGGAGCTAGAAGCATGGGGCATTCCATTTCACAAACAGTTAGGGAATTCAGTATTCCAAGCTCCACAGTCAAGCATGAGCCAGGAATACAACATTTCATGTGTCGGCTCTCACCATGGACATCACAGAGGCTGACGGCCTTCACTTAATGAATGAGATCTGTTGCATTTGCATAGAGTTGCCAGTGCTAACAGACAAGCAATACTTTATGAAATAGCCACAGGAATCAATGTGGGATGACGAACGTATCCATTAGGACAGTGTTAATGAGCTGTAGCAGCAGATGACTAATGCAAGCGACTTTGCTAACAGTGTGACATCACTTGCAGTTCCTCTCCAGGGCTCATGACCATATCAGTTGGACCCTAGATGATTGGCAAACCATGGGCTGGTCAGGTGAGTCCAGATTTCAGTTGGTAAGAGATGACAGTAGGGTGCAGCCATTCATGGACTTCATGTGCCCAAACAACAATGAAATTTTTATGGATGACAGTGCACCATGTCACCAGGTCACAATTGCTTGCAATTGGTTTGAAGTATATTCTGTACAATTTGAGCAAATGATCTGGCCACTCAGATCACTCGACATGAATGCCATCGAACATCTATGAGACCTAATCAAGAAGTCAGTTCATATACAAAATCCCACACCGGCAACACTTTTACAATTATGGACAACTATGGAGGCAGCAAGACTCAGTATTTCTGTAGGAGACTTGTTGTTGAGTCCATGCCACATTGAGTTGGTGCACTATGTCAGGCAAAAGGAGGTCTGATATGATATTAGGAGGTATCCCATGACCTCTGTCACCTCAGTGTATATTATTGTTTAATATTTGCCCAAAAAAGTAAAAGTTTAGATATCTAGATTTTTGAAGCAGTTTCTACATTTTTCAAAAGTTGATCATCTTAAAATTACCCTAACTTCTGACTGGCATTTGTTCTTTTCTAATACATACTGTTTCCTGTTGTGTAGGCATGATTGTATTCACTCACCTGATTGCCCTCAAATGCCATAGTTTTCCAACTTTTGTATCAGTATTTCATGGACAGATGACTGAATACTATATGGTACTGGATTGACAGTAGCCAATTCTGTGGATTTACCCTTTTTGGAACCATACTGTGATGGTGCAAGGATGTTGTGTTTGTCCAGACGAACAACTAATCTATTATAACACATAAGTATTTCCAGTTTTCTTAGAAACCTGATATCAATGAAACTGGATTGTACTTGTGTAGGATCCTTCTTATCCCTTCTCTTGTGTTCTAGTACAATCCTGATTAACTTTAGTTTTTCTGGAAAAATTCCATCTCTGAAAGAGCTGGTTGCTATGCCCAACAATGATGTAATTACTTATTCATTCACGTAATTCATTATTTTGTCACCATCAGCTGATTTATTTGGTACATAACAAATACAATATGTAATTTAATATTTTTAATGAAAATGGTATCAATTGATACTCATTTCATACAGCAAACCAGGCATTATTCTGACCATTCATGTACTATGAGAAATAAAGATAGTTTATGCTTCTTGTTCATAAATTAAAGTTATATTCTCAGCTATCATAATATTTTGGATTGCAGATCTTCAACATATGGAAAGATAAATAAGCTCTGAACATGAATCGAGGCCTACCAAGTAAGAAGCTACATGATACTCTGATACAAAGATGTTACTACCCAGTGGAAGAGTTCATGAAAGACAAGCTGATAATATAGTCAGGAAATCACTGAATATCAACTTAATTATATAAATATCACTGTTCATTCATAGGAGAACTATGAACTTTAGAATATTGCTCCATCTCATCAGCTATACTTTTTATAAGTGAACTATATAAGTAATTTTTAATGTAACAACAATATATAATAAGTGTACATTATAATTTGAATAAATTGCTATACACTATTTCCTATAATTTGTTTTGTAGTATCATGAAGAATCATGTTTTTGTGTCAATTTTAAGTCCATTTAATCCTGAAATTCTACAGCATTACAATTTAAGGTTAAAAGGTAAAAATTCATGCTAAATTTTGAAACTGTCCTATTCACAGAATTAACTCAGTTAAGGATAATAGAGCTTCTGTTCTAATTGCATGAGAGAACCAAAAGTACTCAATAAAACAACAATGTCATCTGTGATTGTCATAGAAACCTTGAGAATGAGGAATATTGGAAGGATGTAAAACTTAATAAGTCAACTCTCTCAACTTATGTACTTGTGGATTAGAAATATGCATACATCTTATAAAGTATTTCTTTTTCTTATATTGTACTTCTAGCTATGTAAACTGTGCCACTTTGTCTGGAAATAATAATGAAAATAAAAAATCTCTTATGAAGATGAAGAGACTGTGTAGATTTTGGCAGTCCTTACCCGGAATCCTCCTCGAAGATTGGAATACCACTCATTTTTATCACTTTCCTTCCTCCACTGGATATTTGGCATCTGACGAGAATGTATGTCTGGAAAAACACAGGTTTCCCCACTTCCAGTCATATTGCAGTACACATATATGGCATCATCGGGCATTCCTAAATTGGGATCAATCCAGTACCATCCTAGAAAAAACAGCATTATTTTGTTATTACACTATGAAAGACTGAGAATCAACAAAAAGAAGTACATACAGCAAGGTTTATGGCTTATTCTTCCATTCTGCAAAACAGTATTCTATTTCTCATATTTCCTGATGCTTGAGATTAATATTATAATGTCTGGTAAAGCAACAAAACTAAATCAGAAACACTTCCTGCAAAGGACATACACTTACAATTTCCACTACTTTTTTATGGATTTAAAGAAAATTCTTTTAAATGATTTAAAATGTATTTAAGTAATAAAAAGTGGAATGTTGAAATGAACATTACAAAGTCTAGGAACTTTACTGGACACACAGGTGATTTTCAAAGTCTGGTTGAGTCTTATATGTTATTCATGCCTTACAATAAAATGAGATCATCTACTTGCAATTGATTGCTGCTAGCATGAATGTATGTTGAGAGAATTAGGGGTGCTATTAAACCACCTTCGGACACACTTGGAGTTACTTTCATTTCTGGAGAACGTTTATCAACTAATAAAACATACCAGGTTCCAAGATGAGGAGCCATGATGGCATTTGAAAAAGGTGACTAAGGTGACTGATCCACAGGATATTGGATGGAAGGTGTGCATACTTTCGT